>NC_090753.1:75273722-75278722 GCF_036898095.1 Palaemon carinicauda
TGAATAACCTAGGAAAGTCTAAATAAATCTAGGCTTTTCAGTCTTATTTCAAGCCTTGAATAATCTAGGCTAACCTAAATTAGTATGGCAATTTTAGTTTAACCTTGAATAAACCAGGTTAACCTAAGTATGTCCAACAATTTTAGCCTAACTTTGAATGAATTAGACTAACCTATATAAATGTATCCCTTTTGGTGGCAGACTCACACAGAAATACAGTTATGGCTACCCGTAGGTCTAGATGTATCCTATTTCTTATTACTTATAAATAATAAGACATCCAAACATGGTTGGTTATATATAGTCAATCATTAATCACATATACTGCATAAAACTTTGGAAAATTTACGATAACTTGCCGTATAACAAAGTTAGGAATGAAATGACACTGTATAGTAGGTCTAAGGCATTGTAGGTCTAACACTTTAAACATTTGAGGATTTATTTTGGAAATTGATTAAAATATACATCAGTATGAATAACAGAAAATTAATTAGATATGAATTCCATATTTTCTGTATAAAATGACTATAACTCAAATGTAAGTTTTGTAATTGGTGCTCTACTGGTAGGCCTATCTTAATAAAATTTCCTCAAATAAGTATAACATTTTTTCTAATAACAGAATCGTTCGATTACGAAATTACTATCATGTTCAGATTCATTCAAAGATATTATTTAAATTTCAAAAACTCAGTTCACGAACATAATGCCAGAGAAATCAAAATCACTCTAATAAAAAATTGTGACAGATTACAATCGATCACTAACCGTATATATCTTCTTCCGAACCTTTTCCTTTGACCGTTTAAATGGAGTCCTTCAGACAGCGTGTGTGAATTGAATGTAGGATAAATATCCTTATCCAGTAGTTAAGTGACTTCCCATGGACACACGGACACAGACATTGAGGCACTGACTGAATCTTAGTTTAACTTCACAAAGCCTCGCAAACACTGTTGCCAACTCTCCATTTATAGAACGTGGGATTCCATTCCCTTAAATTTCAGACATGGAATGACATAAGTTTATTATTACAAAATTGAAGTCTGTATGGTATCAATCTAATACTAGTCTTCCTATTTCGAAGCAAATTATATAAGTTTATTAAGCAAACCTTTATTTCGAAGATGGTTACTTCCCAAAACGTAAGATGTTATTATGGCAACACTGTTCGCAAAGACAAGTGACAAGTTCCTCTGTTTTGATCGTAACGGTTCAATTCAAAACTACCTAATTAATTTCTTACGTCTTCGATCGAACGTCAAATTAAGGAATTAAGTTTGATTTTCATATAATTTGGGTTTGTTTCTAATAATAGTATAATTCTGGCGATATCCCTTTGAACAAATAAATATATAACTAACTTCTGTATCGCGTAGAAAAGACTGAGAAACAATACAATTTCTATTATAACTCCATTTAGCTATCATATATTGCAGAAAATAATACATCTACAAGATATGTAAATGTATTCCAGAGAAAACTGTAACGTTGCAATCATGAATTATACTTTATAACATTTATTTCATTTTTTTTTTTGTGTGTGTAAAATGTTTCGCGCGTAAACGTTACTTGGACCAATAACCAATGCCCAACATATGGCAACAGTCCTCCACTAGCTTATGTACCTAAACGGATTCAGTAAAGACTTTTCCAGAATCGAATTCAATATTAAAATGTTATTTCTTGTTTTATTTATTGTATTAAAAGTGGATTTTTAAAACATATATCAAGATCTTTAAGAAATGTGCAACGCGTAAAAGTTACTTGTACCCAGAAACAAGTTCCATACATATGGCAACACTCCTCCCCATTCTCAATTACTTGCCCTCCAGCTCAGCATTAGTGATTTCATTTCTTGTTCATCTTTTCTAAACCATATCCGAATGATGTCTCATTTAAGGTCATTTCCCAAGCAGTCGTTGGCTACTGTGACCTTGATCTACTAAAGGGTGATAGGTCAGACACAGTACACTATTCGGTGGAATCGAAGATTGTAATGACTCATGCCATGTCGCTCTGATCTTTATTTTATTCTTATTAATTCCTCGAAGCCTTAGCAATGTAATTATCTGATAATTCTGTGTTCATTTCTATAACAAATTCAATTATAAGCACTGTATATCTGCCATTACTAGTCCACTGCAGGACAAAGGCCTCAGACATATCCCTCCATTTGCGTCTGATTATAATCTCTCTAAGTCAGTCCACACCCCCGCACATTTTCTTATTTCGTCAATCCATCGTCTTCTTTTCTTTCCCTGCTTCTTTTGCATATCTCTAGGAACCCATGCCTGTCCTGAGTAGGCCTACGTACTGTGTGGAGACACATCTTGGCTCTAATAACTTAAAATTATCTTTAATTATCCTCGTGCCGATACGAATACTTTTCCTTCTTCATTCGTTATTAATCAAATTTTGAAAAATCTATCGTGTCTATTAGTTTGATGAACTCATGACGTCACCGTTACGGGAAGATTTGAGATAGGTGAAGGGAGCTGGCTTGTAATGAGAGAGAGAGAGAGAGAGAGAGAGAGAGAGAGAGAGAGAGAGAGAGAGAGAGAGAGATGCTTTTGGCATCAGCCATCTCTACTCACAGGGGTCATCCATTCCTCGCGTTTCGGTTGGATGGTTCGAGTCCTGAGGTTCACGGCAGGACAATCATTTACTTTAACACCTCACCTCCCTTGACAACGGAAAATGTTTCAAATCGTGCATAACCACTTCTAATGTCTTTTCACCTGGCACATTTGTTACCATTGATATAGTTCAACCACAAGATACTTATTTGAGACTTTCGAATAGGCCTACGGGTAAAGTTTTTAATTCAATTTCAGGCCACAATCTAGTGAGCTGTATAGAATGACTGTGTTTGACTACATGATATATAGTATTTGAGCAATTTCCAAAGCATCTACAATTAATACCTTCTTTTGAATCGGTTTTCACCACTACATTATCGATTAGTGGTTTTAGGATGAAAATAAAGGACATTTGGCGTCCTTTCTAAATACAATAAAGGACTAAATATCTAAATTGAAAGATTGTCCTCTGAAATAACGGACGGTTTAATTAACAATACAAAATATGCTATAAGTCCGAGGGTTCCAACAAGGAAAATAGCCCAGTGAGGAAAGGATGAAATGGAAGCAAGGAAAGAAGAATGGTGTGTCACTGGAATCTCAGTTTCTTGGGCCCAGGTTCGAGTCCCTGGTCGACCAGAACCTATTATCATAAAGTTGAATCCCCCTTGGGTCTCTGATCCCGTGGTAGAGAGAATAAAGATATTAAGAGGTTTATTTGGCTTATATGAATATATATGAAAAACATAAAAGTTCAAAACTTATTGTATATATATATATATATATATATATATATATATATATATATATATATATATGTATATGTATATATATTACAAGCATTATTATTATTATTATTATTATTATTATTATTATTATTATTAACTAAGCTATAACCCTTGTTGGAAAAGCAAGGGCTACAACAGGGAAAAATAGCCCAGTGAGGAAAGGAAATAAGGAAATAAATAAACTACGAGAGATGTAATGAACAATTCCACAAATTCAACTGCCCGATTAGGAAGATCATTCCACAGTCTGGTCATAGAGGGAATAAAATTTATAGATTTACTGTGAAGTACTGAGCCTTGTGATGTAGAAGATATGACTAATAGAATTAACTGCATACTTAGTATTACGAACAGGGCGGTACAGTCTGTGGAGATCTGAATGTAAAGGATGGTCAGAATTATGAAAAATATTATGCAACATGGTATCTATATCTGGAATAAAAGAAATAATAGATCTTTTCGTGGCTATAACACACACACACACACACACACACACACACACACACACACACACATATACATATATATATATGTGTGTGTGTGTGTGTGTGTGTGTGTGAGTGTGTGTGTGTCTGTAATGTGACAAGTCATTGCCTCGACCCATGGAATAAACTTATCTATTTCCTTCTGCATGCTGAGAGAGAGAGAGAGAGAGAGAGAGAGAGAGAGAGAGAGAGAGAGAGAGAGAGAGAGAGAGAGAGTGATGACCCTTATATGACAGTTTGAAAAAATTAGAATCCTGATGTGAAACTTTAGGCTCGAACCATTCAACCACCCGTTGAGATACTACCGCTAGAGAATTATTGGACCCTTTGATTGGCCAGACATTACTACATTGGATCTTTCTCTCTGGTTACGGCTCATTTTCTTTTCACCTACACGTGCACCAAATAGTCTGGCCTATTCTTTATACATTCTCCTCTGTCCTCATACACCTGACAACACTGAGATTACCAAGCAATTCTTTTTCACCAAAGGGGTTAACTACTGCACTGTAATTGTTCAGTGGCCCCTTTCCTCTTGGTAAGGGTAGAAGAGACTCTTCAGCTATGGTAAACAGCTCTTCTAGGCGAAGGACACTCCAAAATCAAACCATTGTTCTCTAGTCTTGGGTAGTACCATAGCCTCTGTACCATGGTCTTCCACTGTCTTGGGGTGAGTTCTTTTGCTTGATGGTACACTCAGGCACACTATTCTATCTTTTTAATTTCCTACTTTATTTTTTTATTTTTTTTTATAGTTTATATTCGAAAGATTTATTTTAATGTTACTGTTTTTAAATTATTTTAACTGTTAATTCTTTTGAGGTTTCCTTGTTTCCTTTCCTCACTGGGTTATTTTCCTTGTTGGAGCCCTCGGACTTATAGCATCACGCTTATCCAACTAGGGTTGTAGAATAATAATAATAATAATAATAATAACCGAGACGCGAGCAATGGATGACCCCTGTCAGTAGATAACTGATGTAAAAATCATCTCTCTCTCTCTCTCTCTCTCTCTCTCTCTCTCTCTCTCTCACACACACACACACACACACACACACACATACACTTGTGCGTAGTGGCATTAGTTCTTCAATTTATCTTAGACACGATTGGTTATGGCGAATAAAGATTGAAAAGTATTC
>NC_090753.1:75283722-75286997 GCF_036898095.1 Palaemon carinicauda
CTACGCAGTATTCTAGAAGTTTTAAACCAGCTGTGACCAGGTTGTGGAATGATTTCCATAATCAAGCAGTGTAAACTTGCAGTGAATGATTTTATGCTGAACAGGTTAACATAAGTTTCATAGTTTATATATAACATATCTATTTTAGAGTTATTACCGATTTTAAAATAGTTTGGTTTATGTATTCATTATATCCCATATAGTTTGTTGCGGAATGATCTTCCTAATCGGGTGGTTGAATCAGTAGAACTTCAAAAGTTCAAAGTTGGAGCAAATGCTTTTTTGTTGACCAGGCGGACATGAGTCTTTTTATAGTTTATTTATGACATATTTGTTTTTGATGTTGTTAATAGTTTATATGTGACATGTCTGTTTTGACGTTGTTACTTTTTTTAGAATGATTTATTGTTAATTTGTTCTCTTCATTTATTTATTTCCTTATTTCCTTTCCTCACTGGGCTATTTTTCCCTGTTGGAGCCCCTTGGGCTTATAGCATCTTGTTTTTCCAACTAGGGTTGTAGCTTGGATAGTAATAATAATAATAATAATTTCCTTTCCTATATCCTATAGCATCCTGCTTTTCCAACTAGGATTGTAGTTTACCTGGTGATAACGATTGTAATAACTGCTGAATAAAAGGCAGTCCTATGATTATTATTATTATTATTACTAGCCAAGCTACAACCCTAGTTGGAAAAGCAAGATTCTATAAGCCCAAGGGCTCCAATAGGGAAAAATATCTCAGTGAGGAAAGGAAACAGGGAAATAAATAAATGATGAGAACAAATTAACAATATATCATTCTAAAAACAGTAACAGCGTCAAAATAGATATGTCATATATAAACTATTAACAACGTCAAAAGCAGATTATTATTATTATTATTATTATTATTATTATTATTATTATTATTAGCCAAGCTACAACCCTAGTTGGAAAAGCAAGATGCTATAAGCCCAAGGGCTCCAATAGGGAAAAATAGCCCAGTGAGGAAAGGAAATAAGGAAATAAATAAATGATGAGAACAAATTAACAATAAATCATTCTAAAAACAGTAACAACGTCAAAATAGATATGTCATATATAAACTATTAACAACGTCAAAATTAGATATGTCCTATATAAACTATTAACAACGTCAAAAACAGATATGTCATATATAAACTATAAAAAGACTCATATCATCCTGGTCAACATAAAAACATTTGCTCCAACTTTGAACTTTTGAAGTTCTACTGATTCAACCACCCGATTTGGAAGATCATTCCACAACTTGGTAACACCTGGAATAAAACTTCTAGACTACTGTGTAGTATTGAGCCTCATGATGGAGAAGGCCTGGCTATTAGAATTAACTGCCTGCCTAGTATTACGAACAGGATAAAATTGTCCACGGAGATCTGAATGTAAAGGATGGTAACAGCTGGAATAAAAAAATGCAAGTATTAGGAAGTTAGAATAGATGGAAGCCTAAATAGAATAGAATGGATTGATGAAGTTGAATAGATGGGAAGAAAGAAGTGTTGGAAAAGAGGACCTTCGATATTTAGGAATTGCGAGGTACCTGTAAAAAATTTAGACCTGCTATTGTAATAGGAGTTTTAGGAATGTGCCAATGACTTTCGTATTGTTCTTCTCGGGAGCCACCCCCTC
Source organism: Palaemon carinicauda (assembly GCF_036898095.1). Taxonomy (NCBI): domain Eukaryota; kingdom Metazoa; phylum Arthropoda; class Malacostraca; order Decapoda; family Palaemonidae; genus Palaemon; species Palaemon carinicauda. Next base: position 75,285,377 of record NC_090753.1, read on the forward strand.
TTATAAGAAACAGATTGTTCTTAGAAATATAAATACATAATTATGTTCCGTAAATGGTTTGGGCATGTTCTTCGCACTCCCCAAGAGAGATTAGTTCACCAAACTTTCAACTGGGTCCCACAAGGCACTAGAAGAATGGGAGGACCCAGGCCTACATGGCTGAGGATTATAAATTGTGAAGTAGGAGATGATGAATGGTAAAGTATTGATAGAAGAGTTGGAAGACCCAGGCCTACATGGCTGAGGATTATGAAGCTTGAAGTATGTGATGATGAATGGTAAAGTATTGATAGAAGAGTTGGAAGACCCAGGCCTACATGGCTGAGGATTATGAAGCTTGAAGTATGTGATGATGAATGGTAAAGTATTGATAGAAGAGTTGGAAGACCCAGGCCTACATGGCTGAGGACTATGAAGCGTGAAGTAGGTGATGATGAATGGTAAAGTATTGATAGAAGAGTTGGAAGACTCAGGCCTACATGGCTGAGGACTATAAAGCGTGAAGTAGAAGATGATGAATGGTAAAGTAATGATAGAAGAGTTGGAAGACCCAGGCCTACATGGCTGAGGACTATGAAGCGTGTGAGTAGGTGATGATGAATGGTAAAGTATTGATAGAAGAGTTGGAAGACCCAGGCCTACATGGCTGAGTACTACAGCTTAAAGTAGGTGATGATGAATGGAAAAGTATTGATTTAAAAGCTCAAGATAGAGACGACTAGCGAATTCTAACTGAGACCCTTTGCGTCAATGAGCGTAGGAGATGATGATGATGATCATGTTCCGTATTTGGCTAAACCATACTAAAAAAAGAGCGTTTGGTTTTCGTAAACTAAACCATACTCAAAAAAGAGTGTTTGGTTTTCGTAAACTAAACCATACTCAAAAAGAGTGTTTGCTTTTCGTAAACTAAACCATACTAAAAAAAAAGTGTTTGGTTTTCGTAAACTAAACCATACTAAAAAAAGAGCGTTTGGTTTTCGTAAACTAAACCATACTCAAAAAAAGAGTGTTTGCTTTTCGTAAACTAAACCATACTAAAAAAAAAAGTGTTTAGGTTTTCGTAAACTAAACCATACTCAAAAAAAGAGTGTTTGCTTTTCGTAAACTATACCATACTAAAAAAAAAAAGTGTTTGGTTTTCGTAAACTAAACCATACTAAAAAAAAGTGTTTGGTTTTCGTAAACTAAACCATACTAAAAAAAAGTGTTTGGTTTTCGTAAACTAAACCATACTAAAAAAAAGTGTTTGGTTTTCGTAAACTAAACCATACTAAAAAAAAAGTGTTTGGTTTTCGTAAACTAAACCATACTTAAAAAAAAGTGTTTGGTTTTCGTAAACTAAACCATACTAAAAAAAAGTGTTTGGTTTTCGTAAACTAAACCATACTCAAAAAAGAGTGTTTGGTTTTCGTAAACTAAACCATACTAAAAAAAAGTGTTTGGTTTTCGTAAACTAAACCATACTAAAAAAAAGTGTTTTGGTTTTCGTAAACTAAACCATACTAAAAAAAAGTGTTTGGTTTTCGTAAACTAAACCATACTAAAAAAAAGTGTTTGGTTTTCGTAAACTAAACCATACTAAAAAAAAGTGTTGGTTTTCGTAAACTAAACCATACTA
>NC_090753.1:75287497-75356514 GCF_036898095.1 Palaemon carinicauda
ATATAATTCTTAAACATCTAAACTTACCCGCTGGTTATATATAATAGCTGATTGACACCCTTGGTGGCGGGTCAGAGACAGCAGCATTAATGGACTTTCACTTGAGAGTTTAAAACAAAACTTAGCTTAAGGGTTCATACCTATTAAGGAAGCTGACTTCAATGGTTCTCTGCATTAATAAGTCTGCTGTCCTTTGAGAACCAGTGATCCACCCAGGGGGCTGAAGAACTCTAGGAGCTGTCAAACGATGAATAACCTCTATGCTGACAGGACCTCAACTAATACCCTTGTTCCGGGTGCTCTCAAGGAACAAATGACTACCTGACTAAGTAAAAAATTGCGGAAGATTGTCTAACAATTTCCTCCAATCATAAAAATATATAAAAGTTCCAAGAGGGGAAAAGGGTACTAGGGATTAAGGGAGTGTAGTGGTAGATCCTTTACCTACTACTGCATTCGCTGCTACGAATGGACCCAAAGTGTAGCAGTCCTCATAAAGAGTCCGGACACGTTTTAAATAAAGTGATGTGAATACAGATTTATTTCTCCAAAACGTTGTATTCATCATACTTTGCAAAGAACGATTTTGTTTAAAAGCCACAGACATTGTCACAGCTCTAACTTCGTGAGTCTTAACTTTCAGGAGCTTAAGGTCTGCCTCACCACAGTGTGTGTGAGCTTCTTTAATAAAAAAAAGTCCTATGAAATATGATAAGGCATTTTTAGACATAGGAAAAAAATGTTATTTTTATTAGTAAAATAAATTTTTGAATATACTTACCCGATAATCATGTAGCTGTCAACTCCGTTGCCCGACAGAATTCTATGGAGGGATACGCCAGCTATCACAATACTAGAAGGGGGTGTACTTACCAGCGCCACCTGTGGCCAGGTACTCAAGTACTTCTTGTTGACACCTCCTCAATTATTCCTCGGTCCACTGGTTCTCTATGGGGAGGAAGGGAGGGTCAATTAAATCATGATTATCGGGTAAGTATATTCAAAAATTTATTTTACTAATAAAAATAACATTTTTCAATATTAAACTTACCCGATAATCATGTAGCTGATTCACACCCAGGGGGGTGGGTGAAAAACCAGTGTACAAGACTAAAGGATAGCTAAGTATCCCGTATTTCATATAATCAGTTATCCACAATAACAATGAAATAATAAGTACCTGGTAAGGAAGTCGACTTGAACCGTTACTCTGCCTTTAATAAGATCGTCTTCCTTACTGAGCGCAGCGTTCCTCTTGGGAGGCTGAATCAACTCAAAGGTGCTAAAGTATACAGGGCTGCAACCCATACTAAAGGACCTCATCACAACCTTTAACCTCGGCGCTTCTCAAGAAAGAATTGACCACCCGCCAAATCAACAAGGATGTGGAAGGCTTCTTAGCCGACCGTACAACCCATAAAAAGTATTCAAGAGAAAGGTTAAAAGGTTATGGGATTATGGGAATGTAGTGGCTGAGCCCTCGCCTACTACTGCATTCGTTGCTACGAATGGTCCCAGGGTGTAGCAGTACTCGTAAAGAGACTGGACATCTTTGAGATAGAATGATGCGAACACTGACTTGCTTCTCCAATAGGTTGCATCCATAACACTCTGCAGAGAATGGTTCTGTTTGAAGGCCACTGAAGTAGCCACAGCTCCCACTTCATGTGTCCTTACCTTCAGCAAAGCAAGGTCTTCTTCCTTCAGATGAGAATGTGTTTCTCTAATCAGAAGCCTGAATAGTAAGAAACTGAGTTCTTAGAACTTGGAAAAGAAGGTTTCTTGATAGCACACTATAAGGCTTCTGATTGTCCTTGTAAAGGTTAAGACCTTTTTAGATAGTACCTAAGAGCTCTAACTGGGCAAAGTACTCTCTTCAGATCATTCCCCACCAAGTTGGACAGGCTTGGGATCTCGAACGACTTAGGCCAAGGACGTGAAGGAAGCTCGTTTAGCAAAAACCGAGCTGCAAGGAACATGTAGCCGTTTCAGATGTGAAAACAATGATCCTGCTGAAGGCATGGATCTCACTTACTCTTTTAGCTGTTGTCAAGCACACGAGGAAAAGAGTTTTTAATGTGAGGTCCTAAAAAGAGGCTGATTGGAGAGGTTCAAATCTTGATGACATAAGGAACCTTAGGACCACGTCTAGATTCCAGCCTGGAGTGGACAACCGACGTTCCTTTGAGGTCTCAAAAGACCTAGGGAGGTCCTGTAGATCTTTGTTGGTGGAAAGATCCAAGCCTCTGTGGCGGAAAACCGCTGCCAACATACTTCTGTAACCCTTGATCGTAGGAGCTGAAAGGGATCTTACTTTCCTTAGATATAACAGGAAGTCAGCAATCTGGGTTACAGTGGTACTGGTTGAGGAAACTGCATTGGTCTTGTACCAGCTACGGAAGACTTCCCCTTGAGACTGATAGATTCTGAGAGTGGATGTTCTCCTTGCTTTGGCAATCGCTCTGGCTGCCTCCTTCGAAAAGCCCCTAGCTCTTGAGAGTCTTTCGAAAGTCTGAAGGCAGTCAGACGAAGAGCGTGGAGGATTGGGTGTACCTTCTTTACGTGAGGTAGACTTAGAAGGTTCACTCCTAGAGGAAGAGTCCTGGGAATGTCGACCAGCCATTGCAGTACCTCTAAGAACCATTCTCTCGCGGACCAGAGCGGAGCCAACCAACGTCAGCCGTGTCCCTTTGTGAGAGGAGAACTTCTGAAGTACCCTGTTGACAATCTTGAACGGCGGGAATGCATACAGGTCGAGATGGAACCAATCCAGCAGAAAAGCATCCACGTGAACTGCTGCTGGGTCTGGAATCGGAGAACAATACAACAGGAGTCTCTAGGTTATTGAGGTAGTGAACAGATCTATGGTTGGCTGACCCCACAGGGCCCAAAGTCTGTTGCAAACATTCTTGAGAAGGGTCCACTCTGTGGGGATGACCTGACCCTTCCGTCTGAGGTGATCTGCCATGACATTCATACCGCCCTGAATGAACCTCGTTACCAGTTAGCTTTCGATCTTTAGACCAGATGAGTAGGTCCCTTGCGATCTAGAACAACTTCCACGAAAGAGTCCCTCCCTGCTTGAAGATGTAAGCCAGGGCTGTGGTGTTGTCAGAGTCCACCTCCACCACTTTGTTAAGCTGGAGGGACTTGAAGTTTATCAAGGCCAGAATAACCGCCAACAACTTCTTGCAAATGATGTGAAGTGTCCTTTGCTCCTGATTCCATGTTCCCGAGCATTCTTGTCCGTCCAAAGTCGCACCCCAGCCCGTGTCTGATGCGTCCGAGAGGAGACGGCGGTCGTGTTTCTGAACAGCCAAAGGTAGACTTCCTTGAGAAGAAAGCTGTTCTTACACCACGCGAGAGAAGACCTCCTCTCTTCGGAAACAGGAACTGAGACCGTCTCTAGCGTCATGTCCTTTATCCAGTGAGCAGCTAGATGATACTGAAGGGGGGGGAGGTGGAGTCTCCCTAACACGATGAACAGGGCCAGCGATGAAAGTGTCCCTGTTAGACTCATCCACTACCTGACTGAGCATCGGTTCCTTCTCAGCATGCTCTGGATGCATTCTAGGGCTTGGAAGATCCTTGGGGCCGACGGAAAAGTCCGAAAAGCTCGACTCTGAAGATCCATACCCAAGGAGACAATGGTCTGGGATGGAACGAGCTGAGACTCCTCAAAATTGACCAGGAGGCCCAGTTCCTTGGTCAGATCCATAGTCCATTTGAAAATCTCCAGACAGCGACGACTTGTGGGAGCTCTTAAAAGCCAGTCGTCTGACGGAGCCGGACACAAGATCATGATACTGCTGCACAGTCTGTGAACTGTCAATCATGGGCAAGCGAGGAAGTACAGTGACAACCCGAATCTGTCTAGACTGTCTGGGTCGTACAAACAACTCCTTATCGGGTTGCTGAGGTTGCCGCACTGCGTCACAACAAGTCACTTCTGTTGGTTGTTGAACGTCTTCCCCGTGACACATTGACTCCGTAAACAAAAAATCCTATAACAAGGACTAAGCTTGGACTGCATGTCTTGCAACACAGCTCAAGGTCTAAGGGAGCAGGTGTGGTAACAGACGGGATTAGCGACTGAAGTGGAACCATTACCTTCCCTGGAAGCATGTTATGCTTAAATAAAAGTCCATAAGAGGCTATGCAGCTAAAGGCTCCCTCCAAATGACAGAGTCCTCAAGGGAATATCAGAAGGAGGGAGAAAAGAACTTTCTCATCTACAGGGACCATATCTTAGAAAAGCTAAGTTCTCTCAGTGAGGGTTCACTGGTGCAAAAGCAGCAGACTAGAAGGCAACGTTATGAAACTGCTTGACAGTCTAGTGAGTTGGCAACAACCAAAGATGTGTGACTGAGAAGCATGCGGTAAGGTATGCAGAGCATGTTGTATGCCGAGTATGCTGTATGCAGAGCATGCTGTATGAGAGCATGTTGTATGCAGAGCATGCTGAATGCAGAGCATGCTGTATGCAGAGCATGTTGAATGCAGAGCATGCTGAATGCAGAGCATGCTGTATGCAGAGCATGTTGTATGCAGAGCATGCTGTATGTAGAGCATGTTGTATGCAGAGCATGCTGAATGCAGAGCATGCTGTATGCAGAGCATGTAGTATGCAGAGCATGCTGTAAGCAGAGCATGCTGTATGTAGAGCATGCTGTAAGGTAAGCAGAGCGTGTGCATGGCGTTTAACATTTCTCAGAAATTCCATGACCAGTGCTAGAGTGCTTTATGCATGCTTGCATGGGGTTTAAATATCAACATAATATTTACCTTACATTCATAACTCATGATTCATATTTTTTGCCATATTCTGCGATATTGTTAAAAATATATTGCAAGGAATACAAATATATTTTTATAAGTAATACAAATAACCTCCATTATCATAAGGTTTGAAAATGGAGGTAAGGTATGCTGAACAGCAGAGTCAGAACGAGCTGGAACAACAATAGTTGTGGTTTCCTCTTCAAGACTCTGTTGAGGGAACACCTGAGGCTCAGTCTGCAAAGGCTGATCAAAGGAAGTAGCAGAAGGTAGGCGCATGGGTGGAGGAGGCTGACTCCTGGCATGAGTGGCTGAACCCAAGGGTTGCGCTTGCTGAGCGGTTGGCGGAAGCGGAGTAGCAAGTTCCTGTTCCTGTGGTGTGAGCGGAGCGCGATGAGGTAGAGGCTGCGCAGAGCAAGGTAAATGTCTCGCAAGCTGAGGCTCCTGAGGCGCAAGGCTAAGGTGTAGTGGTGCTTGCCTTGTGGAGGGTTGAGCTCGCTGCAGCGAGAGCTGAGGAGACTGACTCAAGGACGGGAGAGGTTGTTGTACCTCAACCGAGTGTTGCATCACTGGTGGAGCAGCAAGTGGAGGCGGAGGAAGAGAGGTATAATCCTCCTGATCCCATTGTAAAGGTTGCCTTAAAGAAGGCGGAGGCTGAACACCACTGGGAACAGCAAACTCAGAACGTGGCTCAACATCGTACGCCTGGCAGGTGGTACTGCGATCAGGCGGAGCGAGCGCAGGCGGAGGGAGTGTAGGCGGAGGCGGAGGCGCAACACTCTCAGCCCGACCCTCACGCATCAAGACCGAAAGTTGAGACTGCATGGACTGCAGTAGAGTCAACTTGGGGTCGGCAGACACTAAGGTCTGCTGAGGTAAAGCCTTAACAGCAGAGATCTGTTGCGGCAGAACCTTACTCCTCTTAGGCGGAGTGCATTCAACTGATGACTGAGGAGAGTCAGAGCTAACCCAATGACTGCATCCGGGTTGTTGAACTCTAACTTCGTACGTCTGGCATAGGTCTGGACTTTACGTTTAAGAGGTCTTGAGACCTGAGACCAGCGTTTTCTCCCCTAAATCTCTTCTGCAGACGAGCAAAATAAGGGCTCAATCGTCTGCGGGTGGGAGTGACGGTCTCGGTAAGACACGCCCACAACCACCGAGGATACTTCTGTGCGCCGATCAAGGCCTGCTGAACCCTTATGCCCTTCGACATTGCTTCTCCCCTGGGCTTGGGAGCTTGCAAGAGGTCCCGGACTGGGAGGACGACTGGCGCGCACAGAAGTACCCTCACGCACAACACTGACACACTTTGCGCTAATCACTTATCACTTTGATTTTCTGTTTGCACTTATTTCACTGAACTCGAAACTTTAAGTGGTTTGTACCTGAAACACGCAATTCTATCCTTTCTCAAAAGTTAGTAATTGCGAAAACAGAATTACAATGTAACAGAAAAATCTAATGAAAGATAATTCAGTGGCTGGAAAGAGACTAAACACTAGATCACTCTAGAAACGTTTACTTTCTTCCCCTAAAGAGACTAGGGAGAAGAGCAAAAACGATAACGACGTTACTCGTACGCCTGGCAGGCTTGAATGAAACGTTTATCCTCCTCTTTCTCCCTCCGTCTCTATCTCTCTCTCTCTCTCTCTCTCTCTCTCTCTTGACTTAGAACCTGAGAGAAGAGCCCAATCATATATATCGTTAAAACATATTATTGTTAAAGGAAAAAACTGAAATATTTCCCAAAATGAAAAGTTCCTTTATTAGGATCAAAACCATTAAGTTAAGAAAGAATGAACAAAACGCTAGACACGGTTACTCTTACTGCAACGTGAAACCGTGAACATTCTTTCTCTATCGTAACGATAGAGTGCAAGTTGAACGTTCTGAACGTCAACAACTGCAGAGACAAAACAAAACGTTAGTTCAACTTTGAAAACAGTACAAGACTATCAAAGAAATTCTTTCAAACTCTGTGGCGGAAATAGCATAATATGTTAACAGGTAAAACCGAAATGACGGGCTCAATGTTAATTAACTTCGGTACCAAGAAAAGACCGCCTACTATTAGGAAGGTCGAATATAAACAAATATAAAAATTAATTTTAATAAGTTTATAATAAAAGGAAGTTAATCGAAGAGGCCTATAAGAGGCGGAGAGATATAAAATAAATCTATAACTTTTGTTAAGCAAAATTAAGAAAGAGAGTCTATACTCTCTTAGACACCAACACTTCCGTCTAAGGGAAGGGTCGGCCATTGAAAGGTGAAAGAGAGTTCATACTCTCTTCGTCACCATAATTAATCAAATTAATTCCAAAAGCTAACTAAGCTAATATAGAAGTTTCCAGTAAAGCGACAGCCGAAATCAAAGAGAAATACTTCACCAAAGTCGTGAAAATACTCCAAGAACATAAGCGTATCCCAGAACGTCTTGCCGGAAGCACGACAGAGGAATAATTGAGGAGGTGTCAACAAGAAGTACTTGAGTACCTGGCCACAGGTGGCGCTGGTAAGTACACCCCCTTCTAGTATTGTGATAGCTGGCGTATCCCTCCATAGAATTCTGTCGGGCAACGGAGTTGACAGCTACATGATTATCGGGTAAGTTTAATATTGAAAACAGGCTTTTTCACTGTACACCAAAGAGCTTCTGAATTGCCTCTTAAACCTTTAGTCCTCTTTAAATAGAACCTTAGTGCTCTAACAGGACAAAGAACTTTCTCCAGCTTCTCACCCACCAAATCAGAGAGGTTAGCAATTTCGAAAGCTTTTGGTCATGGGTGAGAAGGACGTTCATTCTTGGCTAGAAATTTAAGCTGCAGGGAGCATATAGCTTTGCCGTTTCTAAAGCCAATGTTTTTGCTAAAAGCATGAACTTCACTGACCCTTTTTGCTGTTGCTAAGCTTACTAAAAATAGTCTTTAAAGTCAGATCTTTAAAAGCAGCAGTGTTGAAAGGTTCGAATCTGTCACTCATAAGAAATTTTAAAACCACGTCTAAATTCCAGGCTGGTGAATCCTGTTGACGTTTTCTGGGGGGCCTGTGACGGCCGGTGAGAAAGGTCCTTCCTTATACCTTTCCTAATATAAATCTTCCAAATATACTAGAGAAAGATAAAAGCATGGAATGCAGAGGTTACAACCCTCGCGCGAACACCTTGTAGGTGTCGTGTATTAAACAAAGGCGTGTGTAAACCACTATTCACAGGTTGTCTTCCATTTAGATAATCCCTTCATCAATGGGGAGGGCCATGACAGGCCCTAGATAACATGGTTGAACTCCCCAACGACACCTACCACGCGCGCCCTCTAGGACATCCTTCTTTAATTGGACTTCAAGCAAGCATAGTTTTTTTTGGGCACAGTGTTTTTTCGAAGAATTTCTCGTTATTTCAACATGACCGACGTTGTTACTTCACCCTTACCAATGTTAAGTACCATAGTTTGTTTTGGCAGCTTTTGGCAGTACCGGGCATTTGTTCTATTTCCATTATGGTGGTTTTTAGTTTTGGAAGCGATTGTCTTGCCGAGATATCGGCAGCCATTTTGGGTATGTTCGCTTCGGTAAATTTTCTAGTTAATTTTGCCCATCTGGTACTCTGTCAGATAGGTTATATCACTTACGTTTTATGGCCTTTTATGTTATCATTAATTATTATTAATTTTTACTATGGTATTTATTTGCTTGCAAGTCCAATTTGGACCTACGAAGAATAGCGATTTAAGATAGCGTTTTAAAGCATAGTAACGATTTAAAGCTTAGCGATTTAGTCTGTTAATTTGTACCCTCCTGGAGGGTTCGTTTTAGACTATATCCTTGTTTTTTTGTTACGTTGTCGTTATTCTTCGTTATTACTATTACTAGGAAAAGCAATCAATTTTATTAATTTTCTTATTTATTGTGTGATGTTAATTTTTAATATGTAACCTTGAGAGCGAAAGCATAGAGTGCTCGTTTCCTGTTCTACAGGTATGAGTTATCCTTTCTCTCGTTTTCTTTGAGTAAGAGAGGTGAATTTCCCGTTCTCCGTTTTTATACGATCACGGGTTATTCAGGCCTCTTCTCAGTATCAGAATTGATGATAGTACGTTTAATATTATAAACGATTTATTGATGTGGTTACTGTTAATATAGCTAACACTATTATTAGGTACGTTAGTGTATGAGTCATTAATTGGGGTCGTTTTATACCGACACCCTTAGCTCCGCCTTGAGTTATGCTTGGCTCCGCCTTGAGTTATGCTCCGCTATAATGGATACTCATTGGGTGAGAACTAGTTATCGTTCCGGAGCAGATTTTTGGAGTGCAACGGTGAAATCCGGCACTCGGACTCCGGCTGAAGCCTTTTACACACGAACCATTGTCATGTTTGATCACAATTACACAGTTAAGGCCCCCGTTTTCATCGTATCTCCGGCTTCACTGGAGATAACTCATTCATTGAGGATAATGTTATCGTACCGGAGACGGTCACGATATCACGATGACGGGCCTTTGCTACCGGACCTCCGGTAAAAACAGAGATCAAGCAGGAGTCCAGAACCGGAGTTAACAGTGTGATATCAATGAAGTTTAGAGATTCATGCTATGTGGTTACTGGTTTTCTATTATAATTTCTTATTTTATTAAGGTGTTAGCTACTACCATACTCACACATTAATTGAGATTTAAGTGTTTCTGATTCATAAGTCAATGACAAGAATCTCAAGGAACATCCAGACTTATGTCTTCTTTCTTTTTACAGAAAGTCCGCTGCACTGCCAGGGGCTGCTCCGCTGCCTTTACTGATCCCATGGGCCATGATCTATGCCGGGCCCATGCCCATTGCGCCATATCCTTCTCTCGGGAACCGGGACAAGCCCCCTATACGATATGGTTTCCGGAGGCATGCATGCTCTGCTATGGGCTGTCAGCCCTACTCCTGAGCGAGGAGGTAAGTTGGTTCTAGTGTCCCTGTTAATATTCTTTGCGAAGAATTAATTGCTCTTTGTATATTGACTTCAGTTTTGACTTCATCATTAATTCCCTCTCCTCTTTCAGGCTGATGATGAATCTCTCAGGGAGGCGAGAGCTACTCTCCGGCCTTGGGTGTCAGGGTTTGGGAGGAATGCGCCTGCTGGCGCACCCTATCTTCTTGATGGAGACATGGCTTCTCGCCTATTCCCAGGCTCTACTACTGCAGCAGTTCCACCGGAGACAGCGGCCCCGTTAATTGAAGTGATTAGAGAAACCATTCCAACTGAGGAAGAGGTTTTAGTGACGGAGGCCGAGCCCTACCTAGGTCTGGACGAGGAACCCATGGATGAGCAGGTAGGTGGTGTTGAGTTGGTGGACCCCCTTTCACCCCACACTCCTTCCTCTTCTACTTCCTTTCACGGCTTTGATAAACCTACGGCTTCTCCTCTAGGTTCCTCCATTTCTGTACGACCCAAGGTGAAGCCACTACGTACCTTTAAGCCTTCAGCTTTGCCATTATCAGTGTCACCGGTTCCGGGACCCTCAAAGGATCCTGATGTTCATATTGCTATACCTAAAACCGTGACTCCTAAGAAGTCAAAGTCTACTAGGTCCAGGGCTTCGTTAGAGGATCAAGCTCGGGAGCCCCCTTTATCCGCCGCCATGGTCAGGGATATTGTGAAAGAGCAGATACAACAATATCTTCAACAGTCTAGGGCAGACCGAGGAGCTATGACGGAGCTCAAAGATATGGTGGCAAGTCTCATCCGTTCCGGAACTCAGATGCCCCCTCCTTCAGCCCCGGACGCATCGAAGTTACCTCCCTTCGAGAAAAACAACCCTTGGAGGTTTGCCTTACATGCTCCATATATTGATGGTGCCATAACTCTAGAGGGCATAGGCACCCGTCCTCTAGAGGACTTAGAATTTTACCCTCCGGGACTAGAATTCCCATTCAACGGCTTCGTCCGATTGAAAGAACATGCCTTGGTTAGGTTAGACAAGGTACCGAAGGAAACGGTAATATTCCCTAAAGAGCAGGCCCAATCTTTCTGGGCCAGGACGTTGTCAGACTGGGGTTGCACTAATTCCAAGCTCACCCCACACAAAGGAGTCTACACCATATTTACAGCTTCTCCAGGTATTACCTTGCCTATTACAGATAAAGTGGCAGCTCTTACTTTTCAGGCTATCAAAGAAGGTTCTGCCATGCCAGCTCTTAAAGAGACCGATCCCACCTCCATGCTCATTCCGAGTACCGTTACTATCTGGGATGATGCCCCCGCTACTTTCACAGTAGGGAAGTTAGACCCAGACTGTGCCTCTAATCTGTTCTCCGAGAAGCTTCCTAAATTACCAGATATTCTTCTCAAGACTGAGTTTGAGGCACGGAATAGGTTGGCTAGGTCTCTCCACTCCATTACCTCCGTGGAGTCCCTAACCTCACTTTACCCGACCGAGACCATGTTCCGGGTATTCACAAAGAACCTGTCTCTGTCCTTCCAAATCGACTTACACGAGTTTTGTTCGGCTCGGGTTAGTTGCAGGAAGCACGTTCTTTCTGAGGCCATGATCAGGCATGAACCGAATAGGCTGATAGCTTCCCCCTGCTGGGGTAAGAACCTTTTTCCTCAGGAGGAGGTGAACAAGGTACTACAAGACGCTGCGAGAGCAAATCAAAATTTGCAAGTGAGGTGGGGCCTCACTGCCAAAAAGAGGGTTGAAGGGCAAAAACAAAACTTCTTCAGGAAGAAACAGAGGTTTGCCCCTTACAAGACGAGCCGAGGTCACTACCAACAATCGTCGATTGCCCACTCGTCTTCACAGTCTCCCACTGCTTCGTCTCCTCTACAGCCGAAACCCCCAAAACAGGTGGTCTACCTCACTGCTCCCCCAGGTACCCAACCCAACCCCGTTTGGATGCCCTCACCCGCATACATCCCTAGCTACGGACCCTCAGGTCCCTTTCGTGGACACCAGAGAGGTAGCTACAGGGCTAGAGGACAGTTCCGTCAACGAGGCGGACCTAGGACAAGGGGTTCTCGAGGAGGGAAAGAACCTAGATTCACTCCCTCGCAATGATATAGTTCCGGTAGGGGGGGAGACTTTACCACTTTCGAGACCGTTGGACCTTCAGTCCGTGGGCTCACAGCATAGTCTCCAAAGGCTTGGGGTGGAAATGGTCACAAGGTTCCCCTCCTCCACCAGTGACCTTCTTCCAGAGACCCACATCCATTCTGAGAGAGTACACCACCGAGTTACTACAGAAAAAAGCAATCAAACGGGTTCGATCGCTGAAGTTCCAAGGCCGCCTGTTCACAGTTCCGAAGAAAGGCTCGTCGGCATTGAGAGTGGTCCTGGACTTGTCAAAGCTAAATTCTTACATCCTCTGCGACAAGTTCCGGATGTTGACCATCTCTCAGGTACGTACCCTGCTTCCCCGTGGGGCCGTCACCACCTCTATCGATCTTACCGACGCCTATTATCACGTACCAATAGCTCGAAACTTCTCTCCTTACCTAGGTTTCCGTCTAGGCAGGAAAGCCTTTGCATTCAAAGTCATGCCCTTCGGCCTCAACATTGCACCCAGGATATTCACGAAACTGGGAGAGACGGTGCTAGAACAACTCAGGAACCAAGGGATTCAGATCGTTGCTTATCTGGACGATTGGCTTATTTGGGCTCGGTCAGCCCTGGAGTGCAACAGAGCTACGAAGAAAGTACTTCGTTTTCTCGCCAACCTGGGATTTCGGGTCAATCTCCAAAAATCCCGCCTACTTCCATCAGACCGCTTCGAATGGTTAGGCATACAGTGGGACCTTGCACGGCACAAGCTGGTTCTACCTCCCAAAAAGGTAAGAGAAATAGCTTTCAAGGTCAAGAATTTTCTAAAACACAGGCAGGTGTCCAGAAGAGCCTTAGAAAGAATCCTCGGCCTTCTGCAATTCGCCTCAGTAACAGATCGCCTATTGAAAGCCAAACTCAAAGACATCAATCGAGTTTGGAGAAAGAGAGCCACAGTACCTTTAAGAGACAAGGTCTCGAAAATCCCCTCTGTCTTGAAAATGAGATTACAGCCATGGTCCGAATCGAAGAACCTTTCCAAATCGGTTCCTCTTCAATTCCCACCCCCACAAGTGACAATTCATACAGACGCGTCTCTGAGTGGATGGGGGGGTTACTACGAACGTCAGATGTTTCAGGGCTCTTGGTCACCCGCCATGAAACACTTCCACATCAATGTTCTCGAAGCCATGGCAGTGTTCTTGACCCTGAAGAGGCTCTCTCCTCCGAGGTCGACCCACATCAGAGTAGTGTCAGACAGCACAGCCGTAGTACACTGCATCAACAGAGGAGGATCCAAGTCGCCCAACCTGAATCAGATCCTGGTCACTATCTTCACCTTGGCAGCAGAAAAGAACTGGTTCCTGTCAGCAACCCACCTAGCGGGAGTCCAGAATGTGATAGCGGACTCACTATCCAGGATGAAACCACTGGAATCAGAATGGTCTCTGGACATAATTTCATTCCAGTGGATACTCAGGCTGGTTCCGGGCCTTCAGGTAGATCTATTCGCAACTCAGATGGATCACAAACTTCCTTGTTATGTGACACCAAACATGGACCCTCAGGCTTATGCCATAGACGCATTAACCCTGGATTGGAACCATTGGAGGAAGATTTACCTATTTCCACCAGTGAATCTTCTAATGAAAGTATTGCACAAACTACGCTCCTTCCGGGGGACAGTGGCCTTAGTAGCACCTCACTGGCCAAAGAGCAGTTGGTTTCCTCTCCTCCTCGAGCTGAAACTCCGACCCTTCCGGATTCCATTCCCCAAACTAACCCAAGTAATTCAAACACAGACTGTGTCAGATTCCTCAAGGATAGCCAAAACCCTAACTTTGTGGACTTCATGAAGTTTGCAGCTCATAAAGACGCAAACATTGACCCGGAAAACGTTCTCTTCATCGAAGCGGACAAAAGAGACTCGACAATTCGTCAATATGATTCGGCTGTTAAGAAATTAGCAGGTTTCTTAAAGAATTCAGACCACACTCGTATGACTCCGAATTTAGCCATCTCGTTCTTTAGGTTCTTATTTGACAAGGGCTTAGCAGCTAGCACTATAACTACCATCAAGTCAGCTTTGAAGAAGATATTCCTGGTTGGGTTTAACATTAATCTAGCTGATTCCTATTTCTCATCTATTCCAAAAGCATGTGCTAGGCTTCGGCCGTTGGATCGGCCACAAAAAGTCTCTTGGTCTCTGAACAATGTCCTCAAACTCGCGTCGGACACTGACAACGAGTCCTGCTCTTATATCACTCTGCTTAGGAAGACGTTATTTCTATCAGCTATGGCCTCAGGTGCTAGAATCTCAGAACTAGCAGCGCTCTCACGTAACCCGGAAAACATAGATTTCCTCCCTACAGGCGAAGTACTGCTTACCCCAGACAGAGCTTTCCTAGCAAAAAATGAGGACCCGCAAAATAGGTGGTCCCCTTGGAAGATCATCTCTCTTCCCCAGGATCCTTCGCTGTGTCCAGTCACTACTCTCAGGACCTTTTTAGCTAGATCTGCCACCCGCTCGTCTGGCCCCTTATTTATCAGGGAACAAGGTGGTACTTTGACCATTCAAGGTATCAGACAACAAATCCTCTACTTCATTAAACATGCTAACCCGGAATCATTTCCCCATGCTCATGATATACGGTCAATAGCTACCTCTATCAATTACTTCCAGAACATGGACTTTGATGACCTTAAAAAATACACGGGTTGGAAATCTCCTATGGTTTTCAAACGCCACTATCTAAAGAACTTACAGGCCCTTAAATACCCTACGGTTGCAGCGGGGAGTCTTATCTCCCCCCATTAATCTCTGATTATTTCTTTATTCCATCTCTTCTCTCCTCCCTCCTGACCACCTCTCACACCACGTCGCCACTCTCCTGGGTGGTTCGTTAGCCCTAAGTTATTTTGCCATGTTTAATTGTTATGATTTAACTGTTATTGTAATTACCATTCCTGTAAAGTTTAGATATGCTTAGACATGTAAGGTTGATTCCTTTCACGACGGGACACTCAGGTGATCCCTGGTCCTCATATTATTTTAGCATTACATCCCCTATGCCTATGGCTAGTTTATGATTT
The DNA here is from genome assembly GCF_036898095.1 of Palaemon carinicauda. NCBI lineage: Eukaryota > Metazoa > Arthropoda > Malacostraca > Decapoda > Palaemonidae > Palaemon > Palaemon carinicauda. The sequence goes on from NC_090753.1 coordinate 75,302,400, forward strand.
ATGTTTACTTACAGTATTATATTATTGCCTTACATGGTGTTTGTTTTCTCCTTATTATGTTATTAATTTATTGGGCTTGGAAGGCATTCTCTGGTACATTCTCACCGGCCGTCACAGGCCCCCCAGAAAAGGGATTTTGACGAAGGAAAAATCTATTTCTGGGAAGAGGCCTGTGACGCCCGGTGAAACCCTTCCCGGTTATTTGATACGGACCCCACCCCTCTTTTTCCTTGCCAAGCCATATGTTCTTGCAGAAGGATGTCCTAGAGGGCGCGCGTGGTAGGTGTCGTTGGGGAGTTCAACCATGTTATCTAGGGCCTGTCACGGCCCTCCCCATTGATGAAGGGATTATCTAAATGGAAGACAACCTGTGAATAGTGGTTTACACACGCCTTTGTTTAATACACGACACCTACAAGGTGTTCGCGCGAGGGTTGTAACCTCTGCATTCCATGCTTTTATCTTTCTCTAGTATATTTGGAAGATTTATATTAGGAAAGGTATAAGGAAGGACCTTTCTCACCGGGCGTCACAGGCCTCTTCCCAGAAATAGATTTTTCCTTCGTCAAAATCCCTTTTTTAGAGGTTTCAAAGGATCTAAGGAGATCCTGAAGGTCCTTGTTATTTGAGAGGTCTAAATGTCCATGCCTGAAGACCGCTGCTAACATACTCCTGTACCCTTTAATGGATGAGGAGGAGAAATTGTGCCTTCTTCTAAGCTCTAAAAAGAAAAATGCAATTTGAGCTATAGAGGTATTGGAAGAAGAAACTGAGTTAGTTTTACACCATGCTCTAAAAACTTTCCACTGGGATTGGTACACCCTGAAAGTAGAAGTTCTTGCTTTAGCAATAGCCTTGGCTGCTTCCTTCGAAATACCTCTGGATCTTGCGAGTTTTTTGATAGTCTGAAGGCAATCAGACGTAGAGCTTGGAGGTTTAGATGGTTTCTTGGCAAGTGGGGTTGTCGGAGAAGATCTATTCTTAATGGCAAGCTTCTTGGAACATCCACCATCCATTCCAGTACCTCTGTGAACCAACCCCTTGACAGCCAGAAGGGGTCTATTAACGTCAATCTGGTTCCCTTGTGAGACAAATTTTTGTAGTACTTTATACAGCACTGAATGGAGGGAAAGCGTACACATCTAGGTGTGACCAGTCCATCAAGAACGCGTCTATGTGTGACGCATCGAGATCCGGAACTGGGGAGCAATAATTCTCTAGTCTTCTGGTTTTTGAAGTTGCGAATGGATCTATGAGAGGGCGGCCCCAAATCCGCCAAAGTTTCTTGCATACATCTAGATGCAGTGTCCACTCTGTGGGGAGAACTTGACTCCTCCTGCTGAGGCTGTCTGCCCTCACATTGTTTTCCCCTTGAATGAATCTTGTCAATAGGGATATCTTTCTTTGATGTGCCCAAACGAGAAGAGTTTTTGCTATCTAGTAAAGAGGCCTTGAATGCGTACCCATTGTTTCGCTATGTAGACCAAAGCTGTGGTATTGTCTGCATCGATTTGTATTACTTTGTTCAGTACTAGCTTCTCGAACCTCTTGAGAGCCAACAGGAGTGTTAACCGCTCCTTTTTTATTGAAATGGAGACTCTGCTGTTGTTTTGTCCACAGACCCGAAATCTCTGACTTTCCTAGTGTTGCTCCCCACCCCAAGTCCGAGGCGTCGGAAAACAATACAAGGTCTGGGCTCCTTGTTCCAAAGAGAGACCTTCCTGGAGCCTGTATATGTTGTTCCACCAACGAAGGCACTCTTTTATTGGTTCCGTAAGAGGAATGCTCCCTTTGTCAAGGCTGTCCTCTTTGCTCCAATGGCAATTGAGATGGAACTGCAGGGGTCGTAAATTTAGTTTCCCCAGACATACAAATTGTTTTAGTGAAGAGAGGGTTCCCAGGACTCATCCATTCCCTCACTGAACAAAACTCCTTCTTTAGAAAGGCACAAAGCCTTAGGAGAGCTAGCTGTATTGTCGCAGGTGATGGAAAAACCTGAAAAGTCAAACTGTGAATCTCCATCCCTAAATAAAGGATCTTCTGGGAAGGGATCAATTGAGACTTCTCTGAATTCACCAGAAGTCCTAGCTCCTCTGACAGACTCATTGTCAGACGCAAATCCTTCAGACAGCGATTGAGTGAAGGGGGTCTTAGTAGCCAATCGTCCAAGTACTGTACAAGGAGGCTCTGATGCCTCTTGAGTGGATCATGCTTGCCACATCCATTATGATCTTTGTGAAGACTAGAGGGGCGGTGGTGAGGCCGAAGCCTAAGGCCCGAAACTGGAATACTTCTTTCCAGAGGTCTAAGGATAGGACACAATGATATGTCCTAACAGACGCACCCTCTATTTGAAGGGTGGTGCATAGCCCGAAACAAAGAACTCAAAACTAGATAACTTCTTCCCATACACGAACCTTCCGGTAGCTTTAAGTTCGGATGGATGAGGAAGTAAAAGTAAGCATCCTGGAGATCTAAAGAGATCATCCAGTGGACCTTTTTTACTGCTGCAAGCAAAGTCTTATGAGAATCCATAGAGGTTTTGTCCTCTGGACGTAGCTTGAACCGTATGTGACTGACGTTGGACATCACAGTTTGTTTGACATTCGACGTCACGAGCTTGTTGCTCGACGTCACGTTCAGCTTGGCACCCGATGTCACGTTCAGCTTGACGCCTAATGTCGCGCTTAGCTTCCTAGCGATCGTCGCCGCGCTTGGAAGGTAAACGCTCTGTGACACGTTTGGCCGTTTGATGTCTGGTATCAAGAGAAGACACTCAATGGGATATCGAAGCCTTATCACGCTGTTCAAAATTAGCTTGCTGGTAGGCCGCCTGTGCGACAACGCGTCCTGAAAAGAATCATGACGAACCATCGCTTTGCTAACAGCAGGCTGATAAGATTGCATAACGGATGAGAGCCGTTGTTTCATGCCCGCAGCATAGTCCAACTAGGATCAACATTAGGTGACACCGGTATATAAAACTTTGATCGCAAACTCGCCTTCTTCATCGCTTACATCACGCTCCGCATTTCAGCAGACGGAAAACAGTCTGGCGGGAGCGGCGGTGCCTGTACCGTAACACCAGACTCAGGAACAAGATCCTTATCAGTCTGAACTAAAGCTTTGCCAATCTCTGAAATCCTGACAGGCCGTATACAGCAAAAAAGGGGACACCGCCTTCCCTTATAAAAGCCCTAATGCACCTTCTGCTGTTGCAGCTGAACATGCTGCTGCACCAACATCTGCAGTTAGGTTCTTTATGCTGCCTTGAGGACGCCTAAAGCTCTGCCCTATCAGCACTGTCTTTTGACTTTGTTACTTTTCTCAGAATGATTTATTGCTTATTTTTTCTCCTTATTGAGCCATCTTCCCCTATTGGAGCCCTTAGGCTTATAGCATATTGCTTTTCCAACTAGGGTTGTAGCTTGGCTAGTATTAATAAAATAATAAACAGACTCCTTTGCCGTCTTCCTAAGCAAAAAACTCTGAAGGCGGAACGGGGAGCATCAGGTACAAAAAAAAATGGAAACTCTTCAGAAAACTCTCATGAGTTTCTAAAAGTCACTCCCTTCCTCCTACAAGTCTCTAACCTAGGTAGAGATGTCTTGTTTCCTAGGAGTCAACTCCTTAAGGTTCTGAATTCTGACCTCAATGCTTTAGAGGTTTAATTCTGGCTCTCCCAACCAAGAATTAGTTCAAGCAGGCCTTGGTCTGAGAACATAATATCTTTCTAGTTAATATGTTATTTTCATTAGTAAAATAAATTTTTGAATATACTTACCCGATAATCATGTAGCTGTCAACTCCGTTGCCCGACAGAATTCTACGGGAGGGATACGCCAGCTATCACTATACTAGAAGGGGGTGTACTCACCAGCGCCACCTGTGGCCAGGTACTGCAGTACTTCTTGTTGACACCACCTCACTTTTTCCTCGGTCCACTGGTTCTCTATGGGGAGGAAGGGTGGGTCAATTAAATCATGATTATCGGGTAAGTATATTCAAAAATTTATTTTACTAATGAAAATAACATTTTTCAATATTAAACTTACCCGATAATCATGTAGCTGATTCACACCCAGGGGGGTGGGTGAAAACCAGTGTACATGACTAAAGGATAGCTAAGTATCCCGTATTTCATATAATCAGTTATTTCAGAATAACAATGAAATAATAAGTACCTGGTAAGGAAGTCGACTTGAACCGTTACTCTGCCTTTATTAAGTTCGTCTTCCTTACTGAGCGCAGCGTTCCTCTTAGGAGGCTGAATCAACTCTAAGGTGCTAAAGTATATAGGGCTGCAACCCCTACTAAAGGACCTCTACACAACCTCTAACCCAGGCGCTTCTCAAGAATGAATTGACCACCCGCCAAATCAAAAGGATGCGGAAGGCTTCTTAGCCTACCGTAACAACCCATAAAAACAACAATAAAAGCATTCAAGAGAAAGGTTAAAAAGGTTATGGGATTAAGGGAATGTAGTGGCTGAGCCCTCACCTACTACTGCACTCGCTGCTACGAATGGTCCCAGGGTGTAGCAGTTCTCGTAAAGAGACTGGACATCTTTAAGATAAAATGATGCAAACACTGACTTGCTCCTCCAATAAGTTGCATCCATTATGCTCTGCAGAGAACGGTTCTTATTAAAGGCCATCGAAGTGGCTACGGCTCTCACTTCGTGGGTCCTTACCTTCAGCAAAGCAAGGTCTTCCTCCTTCATGTGAGAATGGGCTTCTCTAATCAGAAGCCTTATATAATACGAAACTCCGTTTTTGGACATGGGCATCGAAGGTTTCTTGATTGCACACCATAAGGCTTCTGACTGTCCTCGTATAGGTTTTGACCTATTAAGATAATATTTCAGAGCTCTGACAGGGCAAAGAACTCTTTCTAGCTCGTTACCTACCATGTTGGAAAGGCTAGGAATTTCAAACGATCTAGGCCAAGGACGTGAAGGAAGTTCATTCTTAGCTAAAAATCCGAGCTGTAAAGAACATGTTGCAGATTCGGATGTGAACCCAATGTTCTTGCTGAAGGCATGAACCTCACTGACTCTTTTAGCTGTTGCAAGACAGACGAGGAAAAGAGTCTTGAGGGTAAGGTCCTTGAAGGAAGCTGACTGGAGAGGTTCGAATCTAGGCGACATAAGGAACCTTAAGACTACGTCTAGATTCCAGCCTGGAGTGGGTAAACGACGTTCTTTAGAAGTCTCAAAAGACTTAAGGATGTCTTGAAGGTCCTTTTTGGAAGAAAGGTCCAAACCTCTGTGGCGGAGAACTGAAGCCAACATACTTCTGTACCCTTTAATCGTAGGAGCCGAAAGGGATCTCTCATTCCTTAGATGTAATAGGAAGTCAGCTATTTGGGTTACAGAGGTATTGGTAGATGAAACTGCATTGGCTCTACACCAGCTCCGGAAGACTTCCCACTTGGATTGGTAGACTCTACGAGTGGATACCCTCCTTGCTCTGGCAATCGCACTGGCTGCCTCCTTCGAAAAGCCTCTAGCTCTAGCGAATCTTTCGACAGTCTGAAGGCAGTCAGCCGAAGAGCGTGGAGGTTTGGGTGCAACTTGTCTACGTGAGGTTGACCTAGAAGGTCCACTCTTAGAGGGAGAGTCCTGGGGACGTCGACCAGCCATTGTAGTACCTCTGTGAACCATTCTCTTGCAGGCCAAAGGGGAGCAACCAGCGTCAGCCGTGTCCCTTCGTGCGAGATGAACTTCTGAATGACTCTGTTGATGATCTTGAACGGTGGGAATGCGTAAAGGTCGAGATGGGACCAATTCAGCAGAAAAGCATCCACATGAACTGCTGCTGGGTCTGGAACTGGGGAACAGTACAAAGGAAGCCTCTTGGTCATGGAGGTGGCAAACAGATCTATTGTAGGCTGACCCCACAAGGTCCAAATTCTGTTGCACACGCTCTTGTGAAGGGTCCATTCCGTGGGGATGACCTGATCTTTTCTGCTTAGGCGATCTGCTGAGACGTTCATGTTGCCCTGAATGAACCTCGTTACTAGGGTGAGGTTTAGACTTCTTGACCAAATGAGGAGGTCCCTTGCTATCTCGTACAGGTTCCTCGAATGGGTCCCTCCCTGCTTGGAGATGTAAGCCAAGGCTGTGGTGTTGTCGGAGTTCACCTCCACCACCTTGCCTAGCAGGAGGGACTTGAAGTTCAATAGGGCCATATGAACTGCCAGTAGCTCCTTGCAGTTGATGTGGAGCGTTTCCTGTTCCTTGTTCCACGTTCCCGAGCATTCCTGTCCGTTCAAGGTCGCGCCCCAGCCCGAGTCTGATGCATCCGAGAAGAGATGAAGATTGGGGGTCTGAATCGCTAACGATAGGCCCTCCTTGAGAAGGAGGTTGGTCTTCCACCACAAGAGAGTGGTCTTCATCTCTTTGGTGACCGGGATAGAGACTGCTTCGAGCGTCAAATCCTTGTCCCAATGAGCTGCTAGATGGAATTGGAGAGGGCGGAGGTGGAGTCTCCCTAACTCGACGAACAGGGCTAACGATGACAGGGTCCCTGTGAGACTCATCCACTGTCTCACCGAGCAACTGCTCCTCTTCAGCATGCTCAGGATGCAATCTAGGGCTTGGCTTATCCTTGGGGCCGATGGAAAAGCCCGAAAATCCTGACTCCGAATCTCCATTCCCAGGTAAACAATGGATTGGGAGGGAATGAGCTGGGACTTTTCTAAGTTGACTAACAGACCCAGTTCCTTGATCAAGTCCAAAGTCCAGTTGAGACTCTCCAGACAGCGACGACTCGTGGAGGCTCTCAACAGCCAGTCGTCTAAATAAAGGGAGGCTCTGATGTCCGATAAGTGGAGGAATTTTGCAACATTCCTCATCAGATGCGTAAACACCATAGGAGCTGTGCTTAGGCCAAAACACAGGGCTTGGAATTGGTACACAACCTTTCCAAAAACGAATCTCAGGAAAGGTTGGGAGTCTGGATGAATAGGAACGTGAAAGTAAGCGTCTTTCAGATCCAACGAGACCATCCAGTCCTCCTGCCTGACTGCTGCTAGGACCGACTTCGTCGTCTCCATAGTGAACGTCTGCTTGGTGACATAAGCATTGAGCGCGCTGACGTCCAGCACCGGTCTCCAACCTCCTGTCTTCTTGGCCACCAGAAAGAGACGGTTGTAGAAGCCCGGGGATTGATGGTCCCGGACTATAACCACTGCCTTCTTCTGTAAAAGGAGCGACACCTCCTGGTGCAACGCTAGCCTCTTGTCCTTTTCCTTGTAGTTGGGAGAGAGGTTGATGGGAGAAGTGGTCAGAGGGGGTTTGCGGCAGAATGGTATCCTGTAACCCTCCCTCAGCCACCTGACAGACTGGGCGTCTGCACCTCTCCTTTCCCAAGCTTGCCAGAAGATCTTGAGTCTGGCTCCTACTGCTGTCTGGAGAGGAGGAGAGTCAGTGTTTGCCTTTTGAAGTCTTGGGACCTTTCCTAGACTTGCTCCTGGAAGAGTCTGGACGGGAGCTTCCTCGGCTGGGGGCTCTACCACGAAAGGGCGGAATAAACCTTGTAGCAGGAGTATCAGCCACTGGGGTGCGGTAAGTCCTGGGAACTGAGGGAGCAACCTTAGTCTTACGAGCTGAAGAGGCCACAAGATCATGAGTGTCCTTCTGAATCAGGGCCGCAGACAAGTCCTTGATAAGCTCTTCGGGAAACAAGAACTTAGAAAGCGGAGCGAAAAGGAGTTGAGACCTTTGACAAGGTGTGATGCTGGAAGAAAGAAAGGTGCAAAGTTGCTCCCTTTTCTTAAGAACTCCTGACACAAACATTGAAGCAAGCTCGCCAGATCCATCCCTAATTGCTTTATCCATGCAGGACATTAAAAGCATGGCCGAGTCCTTGTCCGCAGGGGAGGTCTTCTTGCTAAGGGCCCCCAGGCACCAGTCTAGAAAATTGAACATCTCAAAGGCACGAAATACACCCTTTAAGAAGTGGTCTAAATCGGAGAAGGTCCAGCAAACCTTAGAGCGCCTCATTGCTGTTCTACGAGGAGAGTCGACCAAACTTGAGAAGTCAGCCTGGGCAGAGGCAGGGACTCCCAAGCCTGGTTCCTCTCCTGTGGCATACCATACGCCCGCTTTAGAAGTGAGCTTAGTAGGTGGGAACATAAAGGAAGTCTTCCCTAGTTGCTGTTTAGACTGCAACCACTCCCCTAATATTCTTAAAGCTCTCTTAGAGGACCTAGCAAAGACGAGCTTAGTATACGTTGACTTAACAGGCTGCATGCCCAGCGAAAACTCAGATGGAGGAGAGCGGGGGGTAGCAGAAACAAAATGGTCCGGGTATACCTCTCTGAAAAGAGCCAGGACCTTACGAAAGTCAATGGGTAGAGGAGAAGACTTGGTTTCTTCCACGTCTGATGAGGGATCCAGGTGCGCAGCTTCCTCCTCAGAAACCTCATCACCAGAGTGTAGCGAAGTGAGAGGTAATGTAACAGTGGTATGCTGAACAGCAGAATCTGAACAAGCGGGTGCATAAACGCTTGTGGTTTCATCCTCAAGTCTCTGTTGCTGAGTTAAAACCTGAGGTTCAGGCTGCAAAGACTGTTCAAGAAGAGTAGAGGAAGGTAGGCGCAAGGGTTGAGGTGGCTGACTCCTGGCATGAGTTTCTTGTCTCAAGAGTTGCGCTTGCTGTAAGGGTTGCGGATGCGCAGTAGCAGGTTCCTGAGGAACGAGTTGAGGTTCCTGAGGTGTGAGCTGCGAGAGTTGAGGTAGTGGCTGCGCAGAACGCAGTTCTTGTCTCGCGAGTTGAGGTTCCTGAGGTGCTAGCCTAAGGTGTTGAGGCTCTCGCTTGAGGAGGGTTGAGGTCGCTGCAGCGAGTGCTGAGGTGGCTGCCTCATGGATGGAAGAGGTTGTCGTACCTCAAGAGATTGTTGCCTCGCTGGTGGAACCGCAAGCGGAAGCGGAGGAAGTAAGGCATAAGCTTCCTGCTCCCATTGCTGAGGTTGCCTTAAGGAAGGCGGAGGTTGCTGCACACCGCTGGTAACTGGCAACTCAGTACGCGGTAAGGTATCCTGAGGAGCCTCAACTTCGTACGCCTGGCAGACTGGACTGCGGTTAGGCGGAGCGATCGCAGGAGGAGGTGTAACCTTCTCAGCCTGACACTCACGCATTAAGACCGCAAGCTGTGACTGCATGGACTGCAGCAAAGTCAACTTGGGGTCGACAGACGCTAAGGTCTGCTGAGGCAAAGCCTTAACAGAAGATGAGGTCTGTTGCGGCATCACCTTACCCCTCTTAGGAGGTGTGCAGTCACCTGATGACTGCGGAGAGTCAGAGCTAATCCAATGGCTGCAACCAGGTTGTAGAGCTCTTGAGGTCTGGACTTTGCGTTTGAGAGGTCTTGAGACCTGAGTCCAGCGTTTTCTCCCTGACATTTCTTCAGCAGACGAGTAAAAGACGGGCTCAATCGTCTGCGGGTGGGAGTGACGGTCTCTGTAAGACACGCCCGCAACCACCGAGGATACTTCTGTGCGCCGATCAAGGCCTGCCGAACCCTTTTGCCCTTCGACATTGCTTCTCCCCTGGGCTTGGGAGCTTGCAAGAGGTCCCGGACTGGGAGGACGACTGGCACGCACAGAAGTACCCTCACGCACCACACTGACACTGACACTAGCACTTGGCACCGCACTGACACTAGCACTTGTCACAGCACTGGCACTATCACCTCCCACTGCACTTTTGACCTTAAGTTCTTTGACTTCTGCCATAAGAGACTTATGGTCACTAACCACCGATTCCACTTTGTCACCTAAAGCCTGAATGGCACGCAAAACAACGGACATATCAGGTTGAGTACAAATAGTAGGTTCGGGGGTAGCCACTACAGGGGGAGGAAAAGGTTGAGGATCATGAGGTGAGGAAAAAAGTGAAGAGCGAGAAGAACTCCTCCTAACTCTCTCTCTCTCTAACTTGGTTGAATATTTCAGGAATCGAACAAATTCAAGTTCCGAAAGTCCGGCGCATTCCTCACATCGATCTTCCAACTGACAGGGTCTTTCCCTACAGTCAGAACAAGCGGTGTGAGGATCAACCGAGGCCTTCGGAACACGCCTATTACAAGACCTACATCGTCTATGGGGTGGGGCTTGTGAAAGGTCAGACATCTTGAATCAAAGAGTTAGTCAAGGGGGATTCCAAATCAAGCAAAAAGATTGTTAACCATTAATCAAAACTAAATAAAAGCTATCTAAGCTAATTAGAAAAGTTTCCAGTATAGCGACAGCTGAAATCTTAGAGAAATACTTCACCAAAAACCGTGAACAGAACTCCAAAATCATAAGCGTATCCCAGAATGTCTTGCCGGAAGCACGACAGAGGAAAAAGTGAGGTGGTGTCAACAAGAAGTACTGCAGTACCTGGCCACAGGTGGCGCTGGTGAGTACACCCCCTTCTAGTATAGTGATAGCTGGCGTATCCCTCCCGTAGAATTCTGTCGGGCAACGGAGTTGACAGCTACATGATTATCGGGTAAGTTTAATATTGAAAAATTTATTTCTTAATATAGCGCCTGGCGTAACAAAGTTCCAACGCTAGATGCTTATGGTCATGTAGACGTCAAGTTCTACTTGGTGTCATGAAACTCTTGACGCTCGGTGCCATGTGACTTTCAGAACAATAACGTTTGCGATTAAAAAGCGCTCGCGATTCAGAGGCTCGGAGCTATGCCGATCGCGTGCAGTGAAAGCTAGATGAGCAATGTTCTGTTGTTGTCACGCTCAGCTTGGGGCGAGGCGTCGCGCTCAGCTTGGGGCGAGGCGTCGCGCTCAGCTTGGGGCGAGGCGTCGCGCTCAGCTTGGGGCGAGGCGTCGCGCTCAGCTTGGGGCGAGGCGTCGCGCTCAGCTTGGGGCGAGGCGTCGCGCTCAGCTTGGGGCGAGGCGTCGCGCTCAGCTTGGGGCGAGGCGTCGCGCTCAGCTTGGGGCGAGGCGTCGCGCTCAGCTTGGGGCGAGGCGTCGCGCTCAGCTTGGCGCGAGGCGTCGCGCTCAGCTTGGCGCGAGGCGTCGCGCTCAGCTTGGCGCGAGGCGTCGCGCTCAGCTTGGGGCGAGGCGTCGCGCTCAGCTTGGCGCGAGGCGTCGCGCTCAGCTTGGCGCGAGGCGTCGCGCTCAGCTTGGCGCGAGGCGTCGCGCTCAGCTTGGCGCGAGGCGTCGCGCTCAGCTTGGCGCGAAGGGTCGCGCTCAGCTTGGCGCGAGGCGTCGCGCTCAGCTTGGCGCGAGGCGCCACGCTCAGCTTGGCGCGAGGCGCCACGTTCAGCTTGGCGCGAGGCGCCACGTTCAGCTTGGCGCGAGGCGCCACGTTCAGCTTGGCGCGAGGCGCCATGCTAAGCCACCTGGCGAGTGCCATCATGCTCAGCTGCTTGGCATGCGCCATCAAGTTCAGCTCTTTTTAAGAGGTAAGAATATTAAATGCTCATTACCTGTCAAGGATGATTTTAATTTTGTTTTCAGTTTCGCGCCTGATGTGCAATATCGTTTAAAGTTAAAAAAACACTTTTACCTCGCCTTACCTACAGCGAGGGCGAGTGTTCTGGGGATTGTCAACAGAAAAACGCTCGAGGGGACTTCTGCTCGGTCTTATAAGACAGTAAGCGCCAGGCTAAGCCTCTTGCTTCCCTTTGCCGCTCGGCTTTAACTTCTCCCATGGGTACGGGAGCTTGAAAGAGGTCTAAGGCTATGATAATGACAGGTCCGAACAGAAGCACCCCCGCTGTATTGAATAAAATTCACTGCACTAATTTATCACTAAAAATTTGCATTTTTGACTTTGGTTTAAAATCAAAAGAATACACGCCCGTAGAGGGAGAACTTACTATTCTGTCAAGGGCTTGAATGGGAATACAACAGTCACTGAATCCCATATAAAATGTAACAAAATATTTAATATAAAATATTAACATATTACATGAATAGATATAGGAATAAAGAATATACTGTATCTATATATTTAAATCAACCCTTAATATTAAGGGGTTCCAATAAAAGACGAATAGTCACATTTAACAATTGAAACATTTATCAATATTATACGAAAAATGATATTTTAATTATAAAATAAATTTTTGAATATACTTACCCGGTGAATATATAATAGCTGAGCCTCCGGCGGCTCGACAGAAAACACACACAAAAACTCGCGAGCGATCGCTATGAAGGTTGCGGGTGTGCCCACTAGCGCCAACTATCAGCCAGATACCGCATATACATGTAAACAGACCCAATTTTTCTCATCCCGCTGGGTCTCTATCGGGGAGGAAGGGGGGGGCCTTTAATTTATATATTCACCAGATAAGTATATTCAAAAATTTATTTTATAATTAAAATATCATTTTTAAATATTTAACTTAGCCGGTGAATATATAATAGCTGATTCACACCCATGGTGGTGGGTAGAGACCAGAGTTAATTAAGTTTACAGCGTATATTCTTAGAGTTTTTGACAGTTATATCATAACAAAACCCAAATATATAAAGGTACCTGGTAAGGAAGTTGACTTAGACGATTACTCTGCCTTATTAGTCTGTCTTCCTCACGAAGCCCAGCGATCCTCTTAGGATGCTGAAAGACTTCCAGGAGTTGAAGTATTAAGGGCTGCAACCCATACAACAGGACCTCGTCAAACCCCTAATCTGGGCGCTCTCAAGAAATGACTTTGACCACCCGCCAAATCAACCAGGATGCGAAAGGCTTCTTAGCCTTCCGTACAACCCAAAAAAGGGATTTTGACGAAGGAAAAATCTATTTCTGGGGAGAGACCTGTGGCGCCCGGTGAAAAGAGTCCTTCTTATATATCTTTTCTGATAAAACCTTCCAATTATACCAGAGAAAGAAAAAAGCATGGAATGCTGAGATTACTACCCTCGCGCGAGCACCTTTTGGGTGTCGTGTATAAAGCAAAGGCGCGTGAAAACCACTATTCACAGGTTGTCTTCCATTTAGTTAATTCCTTCGTCAAAGGGATGGGCCGATACAAAGGTCCTAGCCAACCACCAGCGCCACGACGCGAGCGCCATCTGAACAACATCCTTCTGTAATGGTCATGACGGCTTGGAAAGGAAAGGGTGGGATCGTGTAAAATAAAGGGGAAGGGTTTCACCGGGCGCCACAGGTCTCTCCCCAGAAATAGATTTTTCCTTCGTCAAAATCCCTTTTCTGGGTCGACATGTGTCGCCGGGTGAAAATGTACCAGAGAATGCCTTCCAAGCCCAACAATAACAACTAATTTAATGAGGGGAGAGAAACAACACCATGTAAAGAAAATCATAAATAATTAAGGTAAACAAACATGATAACAGGGAACCCTCCGAGTATCAGAGGAAACATGCTACAAAACTGACATGGCTAAGAATATCCCAACCCTATAACAAGGGTAATCAATAATAGTTACAAACATAACCTAATATGTAATAAACTTAGGGCTAACGAACCACCAAGGAAGCGGCGTCGTGGTGCGAGTGGCGGGTAGGAGGGAGAAGAAAAGAGATGGATGAAAGGAAGAACAAAAGATCACTGGGGAGAGATAAGGCTCCCAGCTGCAACTGTTGGGTATTTAAGAGCCTGCTTAGCCTTCCGTACAACCCAAAAAAACAATATTAAAAACATTTCAAGAGACAGATTAAAAAGGATATTGGAATTAGGGTAATGTAGTGGTAGAACCCTCACCCACTACTGCACTCGCTGCAACGAATGGACCCAGTGTGTAGCAGTCCTCGTAAAGAGTCTGGACATCTTTTAAGTAAAATGACGCGAACACTGACTTGTTTCTCCAAAAAGTCGCGTCCATAATACTTTGCAGAGATTTATTTTGCTTGAAGGCCACGGAGGTTGCTATAGCTCTCGTGCGTCTTAACCTTAAGCAAACATCGGTCTTTCTCATTCAAGTGAGAATGAGCTTCTCGTATTAAAAATCTGATAAAATATGACAAAGCATTCTTTGACATAGGCAATGATGGTTTCTTAACTGAGCACCATAATGCCTCAGATTTACCTCGTAATGACTTAGTACGAGCTAAATCGAACTTAAGAGCTCTAACAGGACATAATACTCTTTCCAGTTCGTTGCCTACGATCTCTGATAAGCAAGGAATATCAAAAGATTTAGGCCAAGGACGAGAAGGCAGTTCATTTTTGGCCAGGAAACCAAGTTGAAGTGAACAAGTGGCTTTTTTCTGTAGAAAAGCCGATGTTCTTACTGAAGGCATGAAATTCACTGACCCTTTTAGCCGAAGCCAAGCACACTAGGAAAAGTGTCTTGAGGGTGAGATCCTTCAGGGAGGCTGAATGTAATGGCTCAAACCTGTCTGACATGAGGAACCTTAGGACCACGTCTAAGTTCCATCCAGGAGTTGCCAAACGACGTTCCTTAGAGGTCTCGAAAGACTTTATGAGATCTTGGAGATCTTTATTGTTGGAAAGATCTAAGCCTCTATGTCGAAAGACCGAAGCCAACATGCTCCTGTAGCCCTTAATCGTGGGAGCTGAAAGGGAGCGAACCTTTCTCAGATGTAAAAGAAAATCTGCGATTTGGGCTACAGAGGTACTGGACGAGGACACAGATGCTGACTTGCACCAGTCTCGAAAGACTTCCCACTTCGACTGGTATACTCTAATGGTAGAAGCTCTCCTCGCTCTTGCAATCGCACTGGCTGCCTCCTTCGAAAAGCCTCGAGCTCTTGAGAGCCTTTCGATAGTCTGAAGGAAGTCAGACGAAGAGCGGGGAGGCTTTGATGGACATTCTTTACGTGGTATGACGTAACAGATCTACCCTTAGAGGAAGACTTCTTGGAAAGTCTACCAGCCATTGAAGTACCTCGGTGAACCATTCTCTCGCGGGCCAGAGGGTAGCAACCAACGTCAACCTTGTCCCTTCGTGAGAGGCGAACTTCTGCAGTACCTTGTTGACTATCTTGAATGGTGGGAATGCATATAAGTCCAGAAGAGACCAATCCAGTAGAAACGCGTCTATGTGGATTGCTTCTGTATCGAGGACTGGAGAGCAATATATTGGTAAACTTTTGGTCAACGAGGAGGCAAAGAGGTCTATGGTGAGTTGACCCCAAGTAGCCCAAAGACTCTTGCCCACGTCCTTGTGGAGGGTCCATTCCGTGGGTATCACCTGACCCCTCCGACTGAGACAGTCTGCCAAGACGTTCAAGTCCCCCTGGATGAATCTCGTCAACAGGGAGATGCCTCGATTTCTTGACCATAAGAGAAGGTCCCTTGCGATCTCGAGCAGCGTGAAGGAGTGTGTGCCTCCTTGCTTGGAGATGTACGCCAAAGCTGTGGTGTTGTCTGAGTTGACCTCTACCACTTAGTTTCGAAGAAGCTTTCGAATATCATCAAGGCCAAGTGGACTGCTAATAGCTTCTTTCCGTTGATGTGCATGCTCTTCTGACTTGAGGTCCACAGACCCGAGCATTCCCGACCGTCCAGGGTCGCACCCCAACCCAAATCCGACGCGTCTGAGAACAACACGTGGTTTGGGTTCTTGACTGCTAGGGATAGTCCCTCTCTCAGACTGATATTGCTGTCCCACCATTTAAGGCATGCCTTTACTGGTTCGGAGACTGGGAATGATACCGTCTCTAACGTCTTGTCCTAGTTCCAGTGAGAGGCTAGATGGAACCAGAGAGGCAGAAGGTGTAGTCTCCCTAGTGAGACAAACTGCTCCAGGGATGAGAGAGTCCCTACGAGACTGTTCCAACTCCTGACTGAACAAACGTTCTCTTTTCAGCATTAGTTAGACTTCGGGCAGGGCTTGTTCTATTCGGGTGGCAGACGGAAAAGCCCGAAAAAACTGGACTGCGAATCTCCATCCCCAAATATAGAATAATCTCGGATGGGATCAGTTGGGACTTTTAGGTTGACCAAAAATCCCAACTCCCTGGCCAGACTCAACGTCCAATGTAGATCCTGCAGACAGCGAAGACTGGACGATGCTCTGAGAAGCCAGTCGTCCAAGTACAGGGAGGCTCGGATCCCCGATAGATGGAGGGATTTTGCCACATTCCTCATGAGCCTCGTAAACACGAGAGGAGCAGGACTGAGGCCAAAGCACAGGGCTCGAAACTGGTACCCCACATTCCTGTAAACAAACCTCAGAAACGGTTGGGAATCCGGGTGTATAGGAATGTGGAAGTATGCCTCCTGAAGGTCGAGAGAGACCATCCAGTCGCCTTCCATTAATGCTGTCAAGACAGCCTGGTAGACTTCATCGTGAAGTTTGTCTTGACAATGAATACATTGAGCGCACTTGCCTCTTACGTACTCCTGCAGTGAACATGGCTGCCAGATCATTGGAGCCATCCCTGAGGGACTTGTTCCTGCAGAGAACGTGGCTGTCAGATCATTGGAGCCATCCCTGAAAGCCTTGTTTATGCATGACATAATTGTACAGCAAAACTTCAAACGCTCGAAAAAAACTCCTAACAGGAGATGGTCTAGCTCTGAAGTCGACCATAAAATCTTGGAGCGTCTCATGGCCAGGCGCCAGGGAGAGTCTATGAGGTTTGAGAAGTCTATCTGGGCAGAGGCAGGAACTCCCAAGCCGAGAACTTCTCCCGTGTCATATCAGACTCTCGCTCTATAAGCCAGCTTAAAAGTAGGGAAAGCAAAGGCTGTCTCCCCCAAACTCCTCCTGGTGATTAACCAGTCGCCTAGCAAACGTAAAGCTCTCTTAGAAGAGCGAGAGAGCACTAGCTTATAAAACAACGGCTTCGAAGTAGCTAGGCCTAGAGTAAACTCTGACGTTTAGGCGAACGAGGAGCAGCAGTTACAAAAAGATCTGGACAAAGATCCTTAAAAATCAGCATGATTTATTTAAAGTCCATAGAGGGCTGAGCAGCTTTAGGCTCCTCTCCGTCTGACAGAGTCCTCAACGGAATATCAGTAGGAGGGGGATCAGCAACTTCCTCATCTGAAGGAACCTTGTCCGACAATAGCCGAGTCTCAAGCAAGGGAGAGACCTGCCGTGGTGGCAATGCTTGACAAGCAGAGTCCACACGCAAAGGAGCAATCAGTAGCAGTCAAGGACGCTATGTCATGTAACTGCTTAAAGGACTGACCAGTAACAACAACAGGTGCGGGAGGACGTTCGACGTCAACTCGAGACTGCCTTGACTGCTTAGACTGAGCAGTCAAAACAACTCTTGACTGCGGTGCTTGACGCTCAACGTCAAAACAAGTCAACTCTGCTGGTAGGTGAACGTCCTGAACGTCAACAAGAGCAAGCGGCAGCGGCTGAACGTCCACAAGCGGCTGAGAGTCAACACGGGACTGCATCGAGTGAGGCTCTACAAAACACGATTGACGTGACTTTGTAACGTCAATGTCAACAGGACGAGCAAAGGCTCGTTTGGGCAGCTAAGCGGCGAGGATCATCGTGAACCTGCTCAACAGAATAGTCCTCCATAAGAGAGGCAAACTTATTCTGCATGTCTTGCCGTACAACCCATTTAGGATCAACGGGAATGGTTGCGGTAAGAGACGAGGGTAACGTCTGTGACTGCAAAACCTTGCCTACACCAAGACTCTCGGAGCCTGTGTTACGCTTTTGTTTAGGCGGCGAGCAGTCTTCCGATGACTGCATAGGGTCAGAGCTGTCCTAATGTTTACAACCAGGACGCTGGACCTGTCCTGAAAGGACTGACTTTCGCTTAAAGGGCCTCGAAACCTTGTTCCACGGTTTCTTATGCGAAAAGCCTTCGGATGACGAGGAGAAAATCGTCTCGCTCGTCTTATGGTAGGGGCGGTGTTGATGAGACACGCCTGAAACCATAGAGGGAACGTCTGTTCGCTGATCAAGTCCTCTCGAACCCATAAGTCGTACGACATTACTTCTCCCCTGGGCTTGGGAGCTTGCAAGAGGTCTCGGACTAGGTGAACGACAGGCACGAACAGACGAACCCTCGGTCGCAACACTGATAACACTTTGCGCAATTATCACTTTATCACTACGATTTTCTGTTTTGCACTTACTTCACTGAAATCGAATTTTACAACAATTCACATTAGGTATGAATAAAACTGATTTCTACCTGAAGCACGCAATTCTACCCTCATCAAAAGGTTATAATTGCGAAATCAGTCGTATAATGTAAGCACATTAATACAAGCAAAAAACAGTAAACATATATTAAGATAAAAAGATCAGTGGCTGGGAAGGAGACTAAACACTAGTTCATTCAAAACTACGTTTTCAATCTCTCACCGTACAGTGCCTTGGGACGAGAATAAAAACTAAAAACGTTTTATCCTTTCTCCCCGTACAGAGACTAGGGACGAGAGTAAAAAACTGACTCGAGAACAACGTTATTCGCTTGGGACGAGAATAAAGATCGGAACGTTCTCTCTTCCTCTCTCTCCGTCTCTCTCTCTCTCTCTCTCTCTCTCTCTCTCTCTCTCTCTCTCTCTCTCTCTTTTGATTTCGCACCGAAGAGAAGAGCCCACTTACCTTTCATCAATAAACAGGTTATTTGACCAAAGGAAAAAACTGAAAGGTTTTTCAATTAACAAGTTCCTTTAAAATAGTATTTAAAACATTTAAGTTTGAAAGAAGAATGAACAAAACGTCAGAATCGATTTACTCTTTCTGCAAAGTGAAACCGTGATTCTCTCTCTCTCTCTATCGTAACGAGAGCGCAAACTGCGTAGCATAAATAAACTAAACGTTAGTTCATCTTTGAAACAGTACGAAGACTATTCAAAGAAAATCTTTCATAAAATATTTACTAAAAAAATATTTATTTAATAAGTTTTAAATCATTTGCTCTGTAAAAGTTATTTACGATTGAAAGGGCTCAACGTTGTTTAACTTCGGTTTCCAAGTTAGGACCGCCTACTCTCGGATTAGAGGAGGAATAGGAAAGGTCGCATATAAACAAATCGTTAAAATTTATCTTGATGTTTATTATAAATGGAAAGCTAATCGAAGAGGCCTAATAAAGGCGGTTGAGATATAAAATATATAGTTAACAACAACAATTTATAACGTGATAAGATAATTGCTAAAAGCCTAAAACACACTTCCGTACTAAGGGAAGGGTCGGCCATTTAAAAGTCAAAGAAAGTCCAAAAAACAATCCAAAGTCATCAAAAATTAAATCTATCCAAAAACGAGTTCAAGATTTAAGTTGAAGATAAAACACCTGCACTGCGAAAGCTCAAACCAAAAGGAAGTACTTCACCAAATATGTTGAGAAAAATGATATTTTAATTATAAAATAAATTTTTGAATATACTTACCCGGTGAATATATAGCTGCAACTCTGTTGCTCGACAGACAAACTCTACGGAAAAAACTCGCCAGCGATCGCTACACAGGTTGCGGGTGTGCCCAACAGCGCCATCTGTCGACCAGATACCCAGCTCTTATGTAAACAAAGACTCAATTTTCTCCTCGTCCCACTGCGTCTCTATTGGGGAGGAAGGGAGGGTCATTTAATTTATATATTCACCGGGTAAGTATATTCAAAAATTTATTTTATAATTAAAATATCATTTTTAAATATTTAACTTAGCCGGTGAATATATAGCTGATTCACACCCAGGATGGTGGGTAGAGACCAGTAATATATGTTTACATTTTATGAGCTAAGAGTTTTTTATTTCATTTTAGAAGTTATCAAAATAACAAAAACAAAATAAATAGGTACCTGGTAAGGAAGTCGACTTGAACAATTACTCTGCCTTTTAAGTACGTCTTCCTTACGGAGCCTCGCGATCCTCTTAGGATGCTGATCGACCCCTAGGAGCTGAAGTATCAAGGGTTGCAACCCATACAACAGGACCTCATCAAACCCCTAATCTAGGCGCTCTCAAGAAATGACTTTGACCACCCGCCAAATCAACCAGGATGCGAAAGGCTTCTTAGCCTTCCGGACAACCCATAAAAAAAAACAACATTTCAAGAGACAGATTAAAAGGATAAGGAATTAGGGAATTGTAGTGGTTGAGCCCTCACCCACTACTGCACTCGCTGCTACGAATGGTCCAAGTGTGTAGCAGTTCTCGTAAAGGGACTGGACATCTTTCAAGTAAAATGACGCGAACACTGACTTGCTTCTCCAATAGGTTGCGTCCATTATACTTTGCAGAGATATATTTTGCTTAAAGGCCACGGAAGTTGTTACAGCTCTAACTTCGTGCGTCTTCACCTTAAGCAAAGTTCGGTCTTCCTCACTCAGATGAGAATGAGCTTCTCGTATTAACAATCTGATAAAGTCTGACCAAGCATTCTTTGACATAGGCAAGGATGGTTTCTTAACTGAACACCATAAAGCTTCAGATTGGCCTCGTAAAGGTTTAGTACGCTTTAAATAGAACTTAAGAGCTCTAACAGGGCATAAGACTCTTTCTAGTTCATTGCCTACGATCTCCGATAAGCTGGGAATATCGAAAGATTTAGGCCAAGGCCGAGAAGGCAGCTCATTTTTGGCTAGAAAACCAAGTTGCAGCGAACAAGTGGCTTTTTCCGACGAAAATCCGATGTTCTTGCTGAAGGCATGAATCTCACTGACTCTTTTAGCCGAGGCTAAGCATACCAGGAAAAGAGTCTTAAGAGTGAGATCTTTCAGGGAGGCTGATTGTAACGGCTCCAACCTGTCTGACATGAGGAATCTTAGTACCACGTCTAAATTCCATCCAGGGGTAGCCAAACGACGCTCCTTGGTGGTCTCAAAAGACTTAAGGAGGTCTTGCAGATCTTTATGTTTGGAAAGATCTAAGCCTCTATGCCGGAAGACCGATGCCAACATGCTTCTGTAGCCCTTGATAGTGGGAGCTGAAAGGGATCGTCCTTTTCTCAGGTATAAGAGAAAATCAGCTATTTGAGCTACAGAGGTACTGGTCGAGGATACAGAAACTGACTTGCACCAGTCTCGGAAGACTTCCCACTTCGATTGGTAGACTCTAATGGAAGACGCTCTCCTTGCTCTAGCAATCGCACTGGCTGCTTCCTTCGAAAAGCCTCTAGCTCTCGAGAGTCTTTCGATAGTCTGAAGGCAGTCAGACGAAGAGCGTGGAGGCTTTGGAGTACCTTCTTTACGTGTGGCTGACGTAGAAGGTCTACCCTTAGAGGAAGACTTCTGGGAACGTCTACTAACCATCGAAGTATCTCGGTGAACCATTCTCTCGCGGGCCAGAGGGAAGCAACTAACGTCAACCTTGTCCCTTCGTGAGAGGCGAACTTCTGCAGTACCTTGTTGACAATCTTGAACGGTGGGAATGAGTAGAGATCCAGATGTGACCAATCTAGGAGGAAAGCATCTATATGTATTGCTGCTGGGTCCGGGACTGGAGAGCAATAGATTGGAAGCCTCTTGGTCAGCGAGGTTGCAGAGATCTATGGATGGTTTACCCCAAGTGGCCCAAAGTCTCTTGCACACATCCTTGTGGAGGGTCCATTCGGTTGGAATTACTTGCCCTTTCCGACTGAGACAATCTGCTATGACGTTCAAGTCGCCTTGGATGAACCTCGTTACTAGGGAGATGTCTTGACCTTTTGACCAGATGAGCAGGTCCCTTGCGATCTCGTACAACGTCAGTGAGTGGGTACCTCCTTGTTTGGAGATGTACGCCAAGGCCGTGGTGTTGTCCGAGTTAACTTCCACCACTTTGCCTCGAAGGAGAGACTTGAAGCTTTTCAAGGCCAGATGTACTGCCAACAGCTCCTTGCAGTTGATATGCATGCTCCTCTGACTCGAGTTCCACAGTCCTGAGCATTCCCGACCGTCTAGTGTCGCGCCCCAGCCCACGTCCGATGCGTCCGAGAAGAGAACGTGGTTGGGAGTCTGAACAGCCAGGGGAAGACCCTCTCTTAGGTTGATATTGACCTTCCACCAAGTCAGACAAGACTTTATCTTTTCGGAAACCGGGATCGAGACCGCTTCTAGCGTCTTGTCCTTTTTCCAGTGAAAAGCTAGATGGTATTGAAGAGGACGGAGGTGTAGTCTTCCTAGTGACACAAATTGTTCCACGGATGACAGCGTCCCTACCAGACTCATCCACAGCCTGACTGAGCAGCGTTCCTTCTTCAGCATCTTCTGGATGGATAGCAGGGCTTGATCTATTCTGGGGGCTGATCGTCTTGTTGTTCAGCAACGTCCTCATCAGAGGGTTCCTCATCCGAAAACTGATGAGGGAACGGCAACGGAGTGGGCAACGTCTGGCTCGCTGAGTCCGGTCGCACTGGTGCATGCGTGACGGAGCCGGACGCAACATCATGGAACTGCTGCACAGTCTGTGAACTGTCAACAACCATGGGTGCACGAGGAAGCACAGCGTCAACCCGAGACTGTCTAGACCATCTGGGTTGTGCAGTCAACACCCTACCGGGTTGCTGAGGTTGACGCACTGCGTCAAAACAAGTCACCTCTGCTGGTTGTTGAACGTCCTGAACGTCAACAACCACCTCCGAGCGTCGCTTAACGTCAACGTGCGGCTGGCAACCCACACTGGGTCGCATCAGTGGAGGAACCACCTCAACTGGCAGATGCGAGAAAGTTACCTCAGCGTCAACAGGGCGCACAACCGACCGGTTGGAAGGTTGTTGGCCAGAAGGTTCGGCAGCAACCTTCTCCGCATTAAAGTCCTCTATCAAGGACGCAAGCTTGGACTGCATGTCTTGCAGCAAAGCCCATTTAGGGTCTACGGGAGCAGGTGCGGCAACAGACGGGGTTAGCGACTGAGGCGGTACCGCTTTCCATCCCTGAAAGCCTTGTTTATGCATGACATAATTGTACAGCAAAACTTCAAAGGCTCGAAAACAGCTGTGAAGTTGACCTGTAAAAAACTTGGAGCGTCTCCTGGCCAGGCGCCAGGGAGAGTCTACGAGATTTGAGAAGTCTATCTGGGCAGAGGCATGAACTCCCAAGCCGAGAACTTCTCTCGTGTCATATCAGACTCTCGCTCTATAAGCCAGTTTAAAAGAAGGGAAAGCAAAGGCTGTATCCCCCAAACTCCTCCTGGTGATAAACCAGTCGCCTAGCCAACGTAAAGCTCTCTAGGAGAGCGAGAGAGCACTAGCTTAAAAACAACGGCTTCGAAGTAGCTAGGCCTAGTGTAAGTTCTGACGTTTAGGCGAACGAGGAGCAGCAGTTACAAAAAGATCCGGACAAAGATCCTTAAAAAAAAATCATCATGATTTAATTAAAGTCCATAGGGGGCTAAGCAGCTTTAGGCTCCTCTCCATCTGACAGAGTCCTCAAGGGAATATCAGTAGGAGGGGGAACAGCAACTTCCTCATCTACAGGAACCTTGTCCGATAAAAGCTGAGTCTCAAGCAAGGGAGAGACCTACCGTGGTGGCAATGCTTTACAAGCATTGTCCACACTCACTGGTGCATTAGTAGCGGACCAGAACGCAACGTCATGTAACTGCTTGACAGTCTGTGAACTGTCAACAACTAAACTGTCAACCACAACAGGTGCGTGAGGACGCATAGCGTCCACTCGAGACTGCTTTGACTGCCTAGACTGAGCAGTCAAAACAACTCTAGAATGCGGAGGTTGACGCACAGCGTCAAAACAAGTCAACTCCGATTGTTAGCGAACGTCTTGAACGTCAACAGGAGCATCAGCAAGTGGCCTAACGTCCAAATGCGGCTGAAAATCCACACGAGACCGCATCGAGTGTGGTTCTAAACAACCTGACTGACGTGACTTTGCTACGCCAACGTCAACAGGAAGCACAAAGGAACGTTAGGTTGGCTGAAAGCCAGGATATCGATGAGATAAACGGCTAGACTCAACGGATTAACCGGCAGAATAGTCTTCCATAAGGGAGGCAAGCATATTCTGCATGTCTTGCCATACAACCCATTAGGGATCAACGGAAATGGTTGTGGTAAGAGACGAGGGTAACGTCTGTGACCGCAACACTTTGCCAACAAAAAAGACTCTTGGAGTCTGTGTTACGCTTTTGTTAGGCGGCGAGCAGTTATCCGATGACTGCATAGGGTCAGAGCTGTCCTAATGGCTGTAACCAGGACGCTGGACCTGTCCTGAAAGGACTGACTTTCGCTTAAGGGCTTCGAAACCTTGTGACAGGTTTCTTATGCGAAAAGCCTTCGGATGACGAGGAGAAAAAACGTCTCTCTCGTCTTATGGTAGGGGAGATCTTGGTAAGATACACCCGATACCATAGAGGGAAACGTCTGTTCGTTGATCAAGGCCTCTCGAACCCATAAGTCGTTCGACATTACTTCTCCCCTGGGCTTGGGAGCTTGCAAGAGGTCCCGGACTAGGTGAACGACAGGCACGAACAGACGAACCCTCGGACGCAACACTGTAACACTTTGCGCATATCACTTTATCACTTCGATTTTCTGTTTTGCACTTATTTCACTGAAATCGAAACTTTTACTGATTTCTACCCGAAACACGCAATTCTACCCTTCATTAAAAGGTAGTAATTGCGAAATCAGTCGTATAATGCAAGCTCATTAATACCAGCAAAAAACAGAAAACATATTTTAAGATAAAAAATTCAGTGGCTGGGAAAGAGACTAAACACTAGTTCATATAAACTACGTTTTCAATCTCTCACCGCACATAGCCTGGGGACGAGAATAAAAAACTAAAAACGTTTTATCCTTCCTCCCCGTACAGAGACTAGGGACGAGAGTAACTCGAGAACAACGTTCTCCGCTTGAACGGAACGTTTTCTCTCCTCTCTCTCCCTCCGTCTCTATCTCTCTCTCTCTTTTTCTCTTGATTTCGCACCTAAGAGAAGAGCCCAATTATATTTCGTCAAAAAAACATGTTATTTGACCAAAGGAAAAAACTGAAAGGTTTTTCAAATAAAAAGTTCCTTTAAAATAGAATTTAAAACATTTAAGCTAAGAAAGAATGAACAAAACGTCAGAATCGATTTACTCTTACTGCAAAGTGAAACCGTGATACACTCTCTCTCTATCGTAACAATAGAGCGCATGTTGAACGTCCTGAACGTCAACAACTGCGTAGCATAAATAAACTAAACGTTAGTTCATCTTTGAAAACAGTACGAAGACTATCAAAGAAATTCTTTCAAAAAATATTACATTTAAAAAGTTTTAAATCCTTAGCTCTTTAAAAGCTAAAGACGATATAAAGGGCTCAACGTTGATTAACTTCGGTTTCCAAGTTAGGACCGCCTACTCTCAGGAAAGGTCGCATATAAACAAAACATTAAAATTTATTTTCATATGTTTACAATAAATGGAAAGTTAATCGAAGAGGCCTAATAAAGGCGGAGAGATATAAAATATATAGAGGAAAATCTATAAATAATTTATAACGTGATAAGATAATTACTAAAAGCCTAAACACACTTCCGTCTAAGGGAAGGGTCGGCCATTTAAAAGTGAAAGAAAGTCCATACTCTCTTTGTCACCATAATTAAATCTATCCAAAACGAGTTCAAGATTTAAGATGAAGATAAAACACCTGCATTGTGAAAGCTCAAAACCAGAATATAGTACTTCACCAATATGATGTGAAAAACTCCAGTTTAGCAACAGCGAGTAAAGTACGTCTTGTCGACACGTCGACAGAGAGAAAATTGAGTCTTTGTTTACATAAGAGCTGGGTATCTGGTCGACAGATGGCGCTGTTGGGCACACCCGCAACCTGTGTAGCGATCGCTGGCGAGTTTTTTCCGTAGAGTTTGTCTGTCGAGCAACAGAGTTGCAGCTATATATTCACCGGCTAAGTTAAATATTTAAAACTCCAGGTTATACAGCGAGTATTGATACGTCTTGTCGTTAAGGCCGACAGAGAAAAATTGGGTCTGTTTACATGTATATGCGGTATCTGGCCGATAGTTGGCGCTAGTGGGCACACCCGCAACCTTCATAGCGATCGCTCGCGAGTTTTTGTGTGTTTTTTCTGTCGAGCCGCCGGAGGCTCAGCTATTATATATTCACCGGCTAAGTTAAATATTTAAAAAATTTAGTATTCCAAAAACGAACAAGTAAACGACGATACAAAGAATCGTGTGACTATATCGATTGTCATGAATACTACGTCGTATAAAAATTAAATGAACACTAAATCACAAATTATTAGTAATTTGTATTTTTCCTAACATACTTACCGAGAAACACTTTCATAGGAGTTACCTGGAACCTCCTCTCAAACGACCAGAGTTTTGTATAGTTTAACCTACTCCCATTTTCTATCATGATAGGCCCAGCGGAGGAATACGTGCCCTGAGGGCAATACCAAGCCAGGCCACATGCTTCCCAGGTCGTAGGCTTCAGTAAGTTTGATGTAAGTAACAATACTAAAGCTCAGTGAGGTACATGGGGGAAGGATGGGGGGGTCATAACTCGAAAGTGTTTCTCGGTAAGTATGTTAGGAAAAATACAAATTACTAATAATTTGTGATTTGTTCCAACACAGAGACTTACCTCGAAACACTTTCATAGGAGACTTACACTTTAGGAGGTGGGATTGCCTCCCTGACAAGGACCCCAACACATGGAAAGTAGGATAAACTACACAAAGAGCTCATTAACTGTGCATATAGTACTCACCCTACAAAATTCCTTGATGTGCTTGATGAATTTTGAACAAAACTTGATGTGCCGATCTACTGGTAAAGACCTCCACAGACGATGGACAGTACGAGAAAAAGATAAGGGGAAATAATAGCAAAGAACGCTTGTGTCTAGAGAGTTTGTAATCCACGGTTGAACCTGGGGCTTGAGCCGTTAAATCGGTTGGAGCGCTGAGATGACTGGCCCGATCGAAAAACCATCCAATGACTTTCTCGCACAATCCTTGAGGTAGTGAGCGGTGAACGTCGACTGATTAGACCAAGTCCCCGCCCTAAGTACCTGAGCAACAGACATGTTCTTTTCAAAGGCTAGAGAGGTACTTAAACCTCTAACATCATGAGCTCTGGGCTTTCCCGGAACTGAAAGTCCAGCACTAGAATAAGATTGAATTATAACTTGCCTGAGCCAAAAAGAAATAGTGTTCTTTGAAATTTTCTTTTTAGTCCTAACCGTGGAAACAAAAAGATTCTTAATGCCAGGACGGAGATTCGCAGTCCTCTTAAGATATTTCCTAATAACCCTGACAGGGCACAGTTTCAGGTCTTCTTGATTTCCTAAGTTAGGAATTGCTGGGACAGAAAAACCCTCAAACCTGGGATCCCAAACGGATGGGTTCTGGGTTTTGGCTACGAACGAAGGAACAAACTTAAAGGAAATATCTTTCCATCCCCTTGAGTGTTCTACCTCATACGACAATCCATGAAGTTCACTCACTCTCTTAGCTGAAGCCAACGCCAATAAGAAGATAGCTTTAAGCGTAAGATTTCTGTCCACAATATCTTTTAAGGGTTCAAAGGGCGGCCTACTAAGCATGTCTAGAACTCTCGCCAGATCCCAATTTGGAACCCTAGGGGAAGAGGGAGGACATGATTGCTCAAAGCTCTTGATGAGCATTGAAATATGTCTGGAAGAGCTCAAATTTATTCCCTTCAAAAGAAAGACTTGTCCAAGGGCGGCTCGAACTCCCTTAACTGCTGGAATCGACATGCCCAACACATCCCTGAGGTGAACGAGAAAGTCTGCGATATCGGGCACTGAAGCTTCGAAGGGCACTATCTTCTTAGAAGCACACCATTTAACAAAAGTCGCCCATTTTGCTTGATAGACTGCTGTGGAAGACTTTCTCAAGTAAAGAGACATTCTCACAGCTGTCTTAGACGAATACCCTTGTCTTTTCAGAAGACAATGGATAACCTCCAGGCGTGAAGACGAAGGGATTGAGGATTTTCGTGAAACCTCTGGAAGTGCGGCTGCCTCAGGAGGTCCGGTCTGGCTGGAAGAGGCCACGGAGGGAGAATGGCGAGACCTCTTAGGTCTGCGAACCACTCTCTGTCCGGCCACCAAGGCACTACCAAAGTCATCCTTAGGTTGTTGGCTGTCCTTACTCTGTTGAGGACCTGTCTTATCAGTGCGAAGGGAGGAAAGTCGTACACGTCGAGATTGTCCCCACTTGTGTTGAAAGGCGTCCAAGGCTGCCTTTGGGTCTGGGACAGGAGAACAGAATATGGGGAGTTGCGCGTTCAACCTCGTCGCGAAGAGATCCATTACCGGAGAGCCCCACATCTGAATGATGTAGCTCGCTACCTCTGGATGAAGGGACCATTCTGTCCCTACGACCGTCCGCTAGAACATTTTTCTTCCCCGGAATGAATCTCGCCGACGGACTGACTTCCTCGTTTTCCGCCCACTTCAGGACTTGCAGGGCGAGAACGCACAACTCCCTCGACTTCAACCCTCCTACCTTCTTTATATATGCCACCACTGTTGCGTTGTCTGACATCAGAGCCACTGACTTTCCTATCAGAAGTTGGGTGAAGTGTAGGTAGGCTTCCTGAACCGCTCTCATCTCCAGGATATTTATGTGAAGACCCTTTTCTTCTTCCGTCCATATGCCTCTCGCTGTTTTCCCCCGAAGATGGGCACCCCAACCTTCCTTTGATGCGTCCGTGAAGAGCAGAAGTTCTGGCGGGCCGGAGGACAGAGGCATCCCTTTTAGAGTATTGGCACTATTCTGCCACCACTCCAGAGCTTGTTTGGTTCCTGGAAGAACTGGAACAACCCTGTCTGGGGAACTTCTCTGATCCCACTGATCCTTTAAGTTCCATTGGATGCTCCTGAGGTTCTGCCTTCCGTGTGGGACCAACTTCTCCAAGGACACCAGATGTCCTATTAGCCTCTGCCAATCTTTCGCTCTTCTGGGCTGTCCTCCTAGGAAGGGTCGGAGCACTTGGTCCAGGTTGTTCAGCCTGTCCACTGATGGAAATACCTTGACCTGCAATGAATCTAGAACTATCCCCAAGTACGTCGTTTAGTTGGTTGGAACCAGATGAGATTTCTCCAGATTGACGGTAATGCCCAGATTTTTGCATAGTTGAAGAAGGTCCGCACCTTGTTGACTCAAGACTTCCTTTGAGGATGAAAGGAGTAACCTATCATCCAGGTACCGAATTAGACGAATACCCTGTTCGTGAGCCCAAACGGAGATCGTCGTAAAGATTCTTGTGAATATCTGGGGAGTTGTGGAAAGTCCGAAGCACAGGGCCTTGAATTGCAAAATCTGGGCACCCCATTTCACCCGGAGAAACTTCCTGCTTGCTGGATGAATTGGAATCTGGAAATAGGCATCCTTGAGGTCTATGAAAATCATAAAGTCCCCCTCCCTCAAGGACGCCATGACTGTCCTTGGGGTGTCCATCTTGAAACTTGTTTTTCGTATAAATTTGTTGAGGGCTGACAGGTCTATCACTGGTCTCCAACCTCCTATCGCTTTCTCCACCAAGAAAAGACGACTGTAGAACCCCGGACCCGGAAGCTTTACAGTCTCCATAGCTCCCTTCTGCATCATCGTGGAGACTTCTTCGTCCAAGGCAGCTCTCTTCAACGGGTCCTTGGGGGCTAACCATTCCACCTGGCTTGCTGGAATCAAAGGAGGAGGGTCCTCCAGATACGGAATCCTGTAGCCCTCTTTCAACACAGATACTGTCCATGGAGCTTCCATGCTTGCCAAAATCGTCTGAGGCATCCCCCTACCTGAGGCTTGGGCAGGGGAGGGGGCCTCTCACATTACCTCCTACGAGAGGAACGTCCTGATCGGCCTCTCCTGGAGGACGAGTATGAACTCCTGTAGGTGGCCAAAGCTGAAGTAGCTCCCCTTCGGGAGGGATTCGTCGACTGAGCCCATTGATTGGAAGAAGGGTCTCTTCTTACCTGAGACGGGGACGAACGAGAAGTAGGAGGCGCCTCAGCTACGGGTCTCCTAAAGACGGGACGTCTCGCAGAATGCGACTTGGGCACGACGACTTCCCTCTTCTTGGACATCTTCTCCTCTACTTCTTCAGCCTTATTGACCAGGAACAGGTGCTCATCCCAAACTGAGATGTTCCGAAGGGCCCTTGCTTCCCAGTCAGAGATTTTCCTCGGGAGATTCCTTAACAGCGAATCCCTTCTCCTCAGCACCCAGTTCGCTGAAAGAGCCAAGGCCTGAAACGTGAGGAATTTCAGGGCCCTGCCTCCAGATCCGACTAACTCATTCAGGGCCTCTCGTTCGGCAGGTTCCATCGAGTCTGTGGAAATCTGCGAACCTACCAACGTAGTGGCCCACCAGTCCAGCCATGATGCAACGTTAACCAGGTCCCTCGACATCTCCTCCATCATTACGGCCTCGGTCTGGGAGAAGTAAATGGGAGCTGTAAAGGCCCTCTCTTCCGTGGCACCTTAACACAAGATCTCCAGGACGTCCTCCATCTTACTCGCGCCATGAGGTCGACCTTCCAAGGCATAGTACTAACTCTAGGACTTCATCCCCTGTAAGAGCTTAGCCGCACTACAGTGAACCCTCGCTACTTCGCGGTTCGACCATCGCGGATTCACCACTTCGCGGGTTTTTTTCATAACCCATATATATATACATATCGCGGATTTTCCGGAAATTTCGAAAATACCGCGATATCTGAAGACCCCAAATACGATATTTCGTTACCTGTAATTCCATTAATACTGCAATTAGTAATATCTGCTCTTACTGATTGTTCACTGCACTACATATGACATATAATTCAGCACAGAAAGAAATAAAACACGAAAAGAGAATGTGATCATACGATAATTCAGTACTGTATACAGTACGTAGTAAAATTAAATCGAACATGAAACGCAAATCAGATGCAGTCATACCATATTAGAATGGTGTAAGGCTGCTGATGGCTACTAGTGTACTACAAATGTAATGGATGTGCTTCTTTTCCATGAATCTTTTGTATGTATACGTACGTAGTACTGCATCCAATAATATTCTTTGTTGCAAAAAATCCCATTTTGAATAAGCGTACGAGAGAGAGAGAGAGAGAGAGAGAAAGAGTGATAGAGAGAGAGAGAGAGATAGAGAGAGAGAGAGAGAGACACACATCCTACAACAAAAGCGTAAAATAGCGTACGTAAAGCTGTTTTATTATTATTGTTATTATTATTATTGTTGTTGTTGTTGTTATTAAAATTATTATTGTTATTATTTTTATCATTATTATTATTATTATTATTATTACAGTATCATTATTTATTATTATTATTATTACTGTACAGTATACTGTACGCAGGGTATCTTGTACTTTGAATTGGTAACCTACGTAGCATATAAGACGGGTTGTGATTGGTTCAAGCGCTGATAGATGACGAATCAGAACTCAAGTTTTGTTATCTAGCCTGTGACTGGTGTTTTGCCCGCATCTCCAACTTTCAGCATCTTTTCGCAGTCACTTTCGCTCCCGCCGTATCGCTGTGTAGACGTTGTTAAGTTATTGTGAACTTTAATCTGTGCTGTGCGTGACTGTTTTAAGTTGAACTTTTTGTTGAACTTTCTGTTAAACCCTACTGTACAATGCCTCCCAAGCGTTCTGCTTCTACTAAGGCTGGTAGTGAGCCTAAACACCACCGAAAGATGATGGCGATTGCTGAGAAGGTTACGCTTCTCGTTATGTTAAAAGACAGTAGAAGTTACGCGGCCGCAGACCTCGAAGACCTGACGAAATCGGCCAGTGAAGAAGACAGTGAAACACAGGAAGAGATCCAAGAAAATGTCGAAGAAACGGGCTTAACATTAGAACGGCTTGCCAAGCTCTGCAAGCTTGCGAATGAGGTGAAAGAAATGTCGCAAGAGTGGGACGAGGATATGGTTCGTTCTATACAATTCTGCAACAAGATCGATGAACACATGACTCCCTACAGGATGCTCTTGCGAAAAAAGAAGCAGCGGCAGCAACTTCCGATCACAATGCCCTCGGAAGAAATTGAAGAAGTGTCTCAGGAAGAAGTTGAAGAGGTGTCCCAGGAAAAGACACCGCCATCTGAAGAGACGTAAAATACTGTATTATCATTGGCTGCACAGTAGAAGACATCATCAGCTTCATCATCATCATTTCTACTGTGCAGCAAATTCATCGCCATCATCATTCAAGTTTTTCTTGAACTTCTTTCGTGGTGAGTACAGATTGATTGATTGATTGATTGAAAGTTTTCTGGCATCCTGACATCTAAGGTCATTGACGCCGATACCATTTACTGTATAGGAAAATTAAAAGAGAATTCGATTAAAACCATAAAAATTAAGAAGTCATTAAAATAGTTAAATAGTTTTCAGAAGACCTGCTTCTGAAATAAATCTAAAAATTCCGCTCGCATAGTAAGACACATCATGTCCAAGAATCTTGGCAAGGATAAACCTGCCATCCTCACCTTGAGCCTCAAACAGATATCTATTTCTTAAGTTAGTAAAATTAGGGCATTTGGTCAACAAATGCCTCACTGTTAAAGGTACTAAGCAGTCCTCGCAATACGGTTGGTGTTGGCCCTTCAGCAGAAACTCGTGTGTCAACCGTGTGTGACCAATACGGAGACGACAAAGAGTCGTCTCCCATTTTCGGGGAATCATGTTATACCTCCAAGGTGATATGATATTTGTTACTTCCCTCATTTTATTGCCGTCTTGACTGTCCCAGTGCTGTTGCCATTTATCACAAACCAATTTCTTGATGTAAGGTAGGAGATCGTTACATGGAATGGGATACCTCCTTGGTAACAACTCGGATGCCGCATTCTTCGCCAGTAAATCTGCCTTCTCATTCCCAGACACACCTACATGTGCTGGAACCCAACAAAATCGAACAGTTATACCTTTCCGTCCAATAATAAAAAGCCATTCTAAAATCTTTAAAACTAGAGGGTTACTAGAATTAAAAACTTCTAAAGCCTGAAGAACACTCCTTGCATCACTAAAAATTGTAAAATTACCCTCCTTTTCCAAAGCTATTTTCTCAATAGCGGTTAATATGCCATACAGTTCGGCAGTAAATATGGAAGCTGTTAGAGGAAGTGCACCTCTACAGTTAAAATCATTACTATGTACTCCAAATCCAACGCCAGCATCAGATTTGGAGCCATCAGTATATATAAAAGTCGATCCTCTATGTTCTTCAACATGTTCCATAAAAAGAGACCTGGATTCTAAGTCAGTCAAATTCTTCTTAACTCCAATAAAGTATCTACAAAAAGATATGTCAGGTAATTTCCATGGAGGCGTTGATGCTACCTTGAATGGAAGCACCTTATTTCTAATTATATCCAGATTGTTTAATAATTGGTTAACCCGAAACCCAAAAGGTTGAGGAGATTTTGGGTGCAACTCAAAGTAGGTTGAGTGCCTTACAAGGCTTGCAGTTTGAAAGGCTGAAGAATTGGGGAGTCTTTGCAATCTAAACCAATACCGAATAATAGAGGACATTCGGTAAAGGTCCAGAGGCAACTCCCCAGCATCAACAAGGAGACTTGTGATAGGGGAGGTTCTAAAGGCTCCTGTGGACAATCTAATGCTAGCATGATGTATTGAATCTAGTATTTTTAACCGGCTTGGGGTTGCTGAGGAGTATATTTCGCATCCATAACTAATTTTGGAAAATATCAAGGCCTTGTATAATTTTAAAATTGTATTGCGGTCTGCCCCCCATGATGTATGGGACAGGACTTTTAAAAGATTCATAGCTTCAACACATTTAGCTTTTAATGTTTTTAAGTGAGAAACCCATGTAAGCCTACAATCAAATATCAACCCTAAAAATTTTGCTTCACTTGCACATGGGATCCGTTGACCTTTGATGTATATATCCGGGTCTGGATGTACTCCCCGTATACGACAGAAATGGACAATTGTAGTTTTACTTGTTGAGAACTTAAATCCATTCATATCGGCCCAATGGATAATTTTATCAATAGAGAGTTGGATTTTTCTCTCAACCATTGCCATTCTGGCTCCAGCAAATGATATGGAGAGATCATCCACAAATAATGTTGCAAGAACATCCCGGGGAATGACTGAGGATATCCCATTAATTGCTAGTGCAAAAAGGGTTACACTCAGCACACTCCCCTGAGGAACTCCTTCTTCCTGGCATCTACTCTGTGATAGAGCTTCCCCAACTCTCACTTGGAAAACTCTATGTGAAAGAAATGACTGGATGAATAGTGGTAGCTCACCTCTCAATCCGCACTCATGGATTCTTTTAAGTATACCGTATCTCCATGTGGTATCATATGCCTTTTCAAGATAAAAAAAAACTGTCACATGGTGCTGTTTGGAAGCAAAGGCTTCACAAATGGAGGACTCAAGTTGTATCAGCACATCAGTCGTTGAGTGCATTTTCCTGAATCCACATTGAATGGGTGATAAAATATTCTTCTTTTCAAGGTACCAAATCAGTCTTGCATTGACCATCTTCTCCATGATTTTACATAAACAAGATGTCAATGCTATAGGTCGGTAGTTTGCTGCTAAAAACTTGTCCTTACCGGGTTTTAAAAAGGCTAAAATAATTGCTAGTTCCCAAACACTTGGATAACTAGTATCATGCCATATTCTATTAAAAATGCTTAAAATAAATAACTTTGTATTAAAAGGTACATGTTTAATCATTGCATATGGAATTCCATCAGGTCCAGGGGCTGTATCGTTACAAGTAGCAAGAGCAGAATCAAATTCTCTTTCAGTAAAAGGAGAATTGTATGACTCTTGCTTTCTTGTTGCGAAGTTTAAAACTTTCTTTTCTTCATTGCTCCTATACTGGTGACCAGGAGCTGCTTGACACTTGCGCGATACATTTGAGAAATGGTCAGCCAGGGCATTGCTAACTTCGGTTGCTCCAGTCATATACTGGCCATTTATCTTTAACACTGGTGGTGGGTTTGGGGTGAATTTTCCTGCTATCTTTTTGACTTTCCTCCACACAGATGATGTTGGTGTTCTACTGTTGATGGAGGAAACAAAGGACATCCAAGACTGGCGCCTAGCTTCTTTCATGGCACGGCGGAACTGTGCTCTACATTTCTTGTATATGACTAAATTCTCCTCATTACGGTGCATGCGCAATCGAGTTAAAGACTTTCTTGTGGCTCTGTGCAGGGCAGTTAGTTCTGACGACCACCAGGGGACTGGTCGTCGTCTGAATATCCCAGTTGTTTTGGGAATGGAATTCACTCCTGCTGTGTGAAGAGTTCCATTAAGTAAGTCTATGGCATCATCAACTCTTTCAAACTGTTCTGCATTTCCTTCAATTTCACTTAACTCCCGAAATCTATTCCAGTCCGCCTTATCAAGATTCCATCGAGGTGATCTTTGTAAAGGTGGACCATTGTTGGTGTTTATAATGATTGGTGCATGATCACTAGTATGCCAATCATCTAATGTTCTCCAATTAAAATCGAGAAGACAGTTAGAGCTTGCAACCGATAAGTCAATGCAGGACAAGGTACCTGTCTGTACATGAAAATGTGTGGGCTCTCCTGTATTGAGGAGTCCGACATCTTCATTCTCCAAAATTGACGATATAATATTACCCCTTGCATTTGCTAAAACATCACCCCATAAAGGATGTCTACTATTAAGGTCTCCTAGTAAGAGAAAGGGTTGTGGGAGTTGTTTAATCACCTCTACTATATTATCATATGAGATGTTATCATTTGGAGGCAAGTAAAGAGAACAGATTGTGTATTTTCTCCCTATATCAATCTGTACAGCCACTGCCTGCAGAGGGGTACAGATAGACAAAGATATTTGGGGAACATCTCGACGAACGTATATAAGACTTCCCCCATGGCTCCCTGCTCGTTGATCATATGGTGTCCTATAGCTAACATACTCTCGAGGACAAGGAGTATTAGCATCGAGCTTGCTTTCTTGTAGACATACTGTTATAGGGGAGTGCTCACGTATGAGGAGCTTAAGTTGTTCATATTTCGCCCTTAAACCCTGGCAATTCCATTGCAGAATGGTGGAAAAAACTATGTTTTATTTTTTGGAAGACACCTTAGATGAAGTCTTCCCATTGGCAATATTTGATCTAACAATGTTTCCCGGAGGTAACTCTAGAGAGGATCTTGATATAGTGGGTTTTGTGTTTCTCTTTTTCTTTGTGTCCTTTTGATCTAATTGTTGAGGAGGATGGTGGACCTCAACTTGAATTTCTGATTGGTTCAATTTACCTTCTAGTTGTTCAGAAACATCAGCAGACAAGATATCATATTTATTGGAAGTCGTGACTTTAATGTTTCTTATGGTAGGAGGAGAGAGGGAGGGAGGTCTCTCTCTTTTTCGATTAAAAGGTTGTGATCTGTCAGGTTTTTGCGACTTCCCCACTACGGGTTCACCAGGTAAATTGGTTTCGAATGCAACCTCCATCAGATCAGGCAAGGAAACGGCCTGTGAGAGGTTTGTACTATTGTTTAAAATCGGAGTAGTTGGCTTTTGAATAATTTTCAGATCTTTAAGTGTCCGTTTTGATTTTTCCACAATTTCTGGATATAGATTTTCGATGGGACTTTCAACCTCTTTAACTACTTTCATTTGTTTCTTTATCTTAGAAGTAGAGATATAATTTTCGTCTGTGTGGTTTGACAAGTTTTTCTTCAGAACCATTGAAAAAGGTTCCCCTGGTCTTATTTGCTTTTCAAGAGCTCTTTTACGAGCCTCTTTAAAAGTAACCCTTTCCATGGTCCTAATGGCCTGGATTTCTTTTTCAAAAATAAACTTTACACAGCTTTTAGATGTAGCTGGGTGTGCTTCCCCACAATGTATGCAATTAGGGTTTTCTATGCATACTCCATGACTACTTTTTCCACAGTTGGCACAAACAGCTGGCTTATTGTTTAGTTTTTCTTTACATTTCTGGCTTAAATGGCCATACATTTGGCAATGATAACATCGCAATGGTGACGGGATATATGGTTTTACCTTCAAAGATAGCCATCCAGCTTTTATAACATTTGGTAATCGGCATTGATCAAATGTTATAATCAGAGTAGCAAGAGGGATACGTTGTTCTCCAACTCTCTTTCTCATTCTGACTACTTTAACTACTCCTTGACTTCTCAGTTCATCCTCTATTTCTTTCTCCTCTATATCCAACAATTCTGGAGCATATATCACACCTCTACTCTGGTTGAAAGTAGGGTGTGAAACGCATTTTACGCTATGACCATTCAATGTTGTAAGTGTTTTTAACCTTTCACCTTGTAATGGGGAGAGTGTCTCTATCAAGAGACTTCCATTTCCCTGGGGTAAAATTTTTGGCTGCCCTCCACACAAGGTAACTATTTCTCTATTAGCTTTAAAAACATTTATACGCTCATTTCTTCCGTTTTCAAATTCCAAGATAAAATATTTTTCATAATTCACTACTTCATAGTGACCAGGTAATACTTCTACTTTTCTATATCTTTCTGTACTGTCATAATTTTTCACTCTCTCTCTCTTCTTCTCTAGCATTTTATTATTCACATGACGTGAATAAGGTTCTAACGTTACAATGTTAGAACCCGAGTTGGAGCTGTCTGTGCCGAGGTCCATGTTTGTATTTTCCAGGTCGTCAACAGAGGTGTTGGGTTTTTTTGAAAAAGCAAGCCGGGTTATCCACCTCTTATCGGAGGATGTCAGTCCTCCTATCCCATGTGGCCCAACACGAGAAGAGGCTTCAGCGGGGACCAGTCCTCTATTAGAGAGGGGCTGCCTCTCTTAAGGTGGGCGTACACTGGTCAGTGGGGGTAGTTAGCCCCTCCCACCGTCGACTCCAATGCCTGGCGTCAACCATTACCCGCAAATATGGGTGACTTAAGACCGGATCACTGGAGCCCGACTCTTAACAGACTTGGTCTGCACCCAATGGGGTCTGCCAGAGGGTGATGGCGTCTAAATTGGCACAGGTTGAGATGGAATGCACTCCATCCCACACTCTGCCAAATACAAAGCGGCATCCAAAGTAAAATCGAACATGCCAAAGTCGTCAAGAATATCGAGCCCAAAAGGAAGAGATGGGAGGAAAAAAGAAATAATCAAAAGTAAAAGAGAAAGTGCTGACTGATTTAGTTGAATCGACAGCTGGGCACCGAGGTCCAATGGGAAATAGTTCCCACTGTTCATTAGAGCCCAGCTGCTAATCCCTAAGCCCCCCATCCTCGTCAAGGCTTCAGCATCTGGGGGGGTGGTGAGTACAGTAACAATCTTTATTTTTTACTTTAATATTCTAACATTTTAATATTTGCGCCTGTTTTAGTTTAGTACTGTATGCATTAAGTTAAAGGGAAGGTTTTAAAAGTCTGAAGAGTATACATGTTGTAACCTATTATATTTTTTTTGTTTAAAATTTACATTTACGTACGTAAAACAATCTCTCTCTCTCTCTCTCTCTCTCTCTCTCTCTCTCTCTCTCTCTCTCAAATTGTTTTCCTGCTTTGCTACGTACAGTATGTACTGTATGATTTTATATAGATACGGTAAATAATATTTGTAATAACATATTTTCTAAAAGCTTTTACTGTAAATATCATTATTTATCACTTTCATCATGCGCGTTAAATGCCTTCTTTGTTTACTGAGCGTGGTTGTTTACTGAGCGTACTTTATGACGCCGTCGTTTCAGGCGGCGTCATAAAGAAAAACATTTCATTTGGAAGTCCTAAGAAAAATTAAGTAAAACATTGGTAATAACAAAATCAACATACTGTATAATCAATATAATCGATGCAAAAACTAACCTATACACAGATGTGTACAGTACACTAAATGCGTTTGTTTCTTCATTATTATCAGAGAAACGTAAACAAAACATTGGTTGCCATTTTTTATCGTGTTTTTTGGCGTATTTAGGAAACGCATGATATAAAATCGCCTTTAATATTTGTCCCTGTTTTAGTTTAGGGTACTGTAGTACATGCATTAAGTGTTCTGTACATTAAAGGGTAGTTTGTTAACAGTACTACGTACAAGGGAAGATTTTAAAAGTCTGAATATACATGTTAAATAAATAGGTAAATATGGTGTCAATACTTCGCGGATTTTCACCTATCGCGGTCGGGTCTGGAACCTATCTACCGCGATAAACGAGGGTTCACTGTATGTCCTTTAGCAGAGTCGCCATTGCGGGCTAACACTTTGTCAATATGGGATCGCCCCAGCCTGACATCTCTCGCCTCCGGAAGTGCTAAAGAGGCCTTCTTTTGGACGGGCGCCCCCAAGATCCTATTCAAGCCGGATGAGCAGTCCTCATTCTCCTGCGGTAACGGCTCCACCAAATTACTGTGACTCCTTATCAGGGAGATCACTCTCCTATAAGCGAAGTCCTCCGTGGAAATTGCCGCCTCTTCATCCACGCCCTACGTCCTACGATGGGGAGAAGGGTCCTCACGGGCACCTCCGCTCAGACGGGACCCTTGGCGCTTCTTCTCTTTAGAGACGGGCGCCTCTGTCATCCTAAAAGACTTCGACGAAGGGACGGGGTCCTCCGTGAAATAGTTCGAGGGAGGGGCCCGTGTTCCTCTATCATCCCGATGGGCAGACCCGTCAAGGCTGCCCGTCCTAGGAGACGACTCCCCCCGCAGGGCGGGTTGAGTGTCTCTAGGTCGGGACTTATGCCTGCTAGACGAGGCCTTACGGTCAGCGGCTGACGCCATCATGTGGCTACCGGAGGCCCTTCTAGGAGGACTGTCTCCTACCAGCTTGACCCTTGTCTTTCAGCTTGTCCTCGGGTACGAAGACCCATCTTCCTTGAGGAGAACCAGCTCTCCTGCTCTTCTTCTGCGGAGAACGGGATCTTCTTATCCTACCTTCTGATACCAAGGGAGACCTAGAAAAGGATCTCCTCCTCACGGACCGCTCCCTCTTCCTTCTATGCCTCCTGCGTCGTTCTTCCTCAGACGAGACTGAAGACACTTCTACCGACGAGTCTGACCCACCACGGAACCGAGACCTCGCGACAGACGGAGCCCTCCTCGCCACCTGTTGGGTTCCAGACGTCGAAGGCTGCAGAAATTCTTCCGGGACTGCTGACGAAGGCGCCGGAAGAGTTGACGGCCGATCCAAGAAAGTGAACTACTCGCACAAGCCCTCCTCCATCCTCAACGGAGACTTGCCTGGAGTCCTCGGCAAACTCCATCCCAGGGGATCTTCCTGCGGGGAATCTTCTCTACCCAGGGCACCCTCCACTGCCGAAGCGTCGGAGACATCAACCCAAGAATCTGAGGAAGAGAAAGGGACATTTTTATTCCACATGGGGTCCTCCGCCGAGACGCGCTCCCCTTGCACGAGAGCAACGTCCCGCGGACCTCCACTACTCATACTTACGGGCGCCTGGGTCGCCGTAAAAGAACCTGAAAACCCAGCAACAACATCCTCCTGGGGAAGAAGCACCAACTTCTTCCCTTTCACTAACACACCTCGTCCCCTACTCTGGGTAGGGGAAGAAGAAGGAACTCTACACGATCCCTCACCCGCAGAAGTCGCGGGAGAAGATATACTAGTCTTCCTGGGAGACCGCTTCGTAGTCGTCTTCTTTTTGGTCCCAAACTTGACCCATTGGACCTCACTCCAGTCAGCACATTTCAGACACGTGTCCGAAGAAGAACACACCTTACCCCTACACGTGGAACAAAGCGTGTGCGGGTCCACATCGGGCTTAGACAAAAAAGCCCCACACGATTTCCCGGCTCTAGGCCCAAAACAACGGTGAGCATGCTCCATCGCACACAATCATGAAAACGCTAGACACAAGCACAACAAAAGAATGAGAACACTAAACACAATGAAAGCACAGAGGAATGAAAGCGAAAGCACACAGATAAAGCACCAAGAGCGTGGGCAGAGCACAACGGACCATGTGGTAACCACGTGGCCACGAGACACAAAGGGTCGCACTGAGAGCAGAGGAACGTCGTGTGATAACGCGACACGACCAGAAAACTTACTGAAGCCTACGACCTGGGAAGCATGTGGCCTGGCTTGGTATTGCCCTCAGGGCACGTATTCCTCTGCTAGGCCTATCATGATAGAAAATGGGAGTAGGGTAAACTACACAAAACTCTGGTCGTTTGAGAGGAGGTTCCAGGTAACTCCTATGAAAGTGTTTCGAGGTAAGTCTCTGTGTTGGAACAATTCTCTTTTAATCTTTGTAAACAGATTAGCAGAAGAAAAAATACTAAAAGGACCAATATAATTGGAAAATGACATATTCCTTTTATTTAATAATTTAAAAACTTAGTTTTTAAAGAAAAATGTACAGTACTTTTCATAAATATCGATACAAAGAGTATTACTGTAACGACAGACTGAGGACTGCGTAGCATAAATAAAAATGAACGCTAGATAATCTTTGAAACAGATCGAAGATTATCCAAAGAAAGCATACCAAAAGGACAAAAAATTTTTCAAAATAATATAATCCTTTTATTTTTCATAACTAAATACTTAGTAAGATAGTGTTAACTTATCATTCTTTGTAGAAAAGAAAGAAAATGCAAGTCATACTCAAGCTTACGTCAAATAACCATGACGTCATCGATCAGGCGAGATGTTTACCTATCGCCATATGCTTTTGTTAGTTAAAAATAGGTTGAAAAATTTTTAATCCTACCTTTTAAGCTATAACATAGGAATAAAATATAAAACAAAAACCTTATAAGCAAATGCTTAAAACCGTAAAAAGAGTACATCACCAAGGTACTGCTAAAATCCAGATTAAACACGAGTAAATTCCATTCTATGTAGCCAATATGGCGGCAGAAGAACATCTGATACTAGGAGGGATAGTTCGACCTAACTCCATGGTGGCGCAAGCGTATACCTGACATATCTATGCGATTTCTGCGAGTTTTGAATTTCTGCCGGACAGAGGAATAAAGCTATTATATATAACCAGCGGGTAAGTTTAAATGTTTAAAAAAAAGGTTTAGGGAATTGTTGAATCACCTCTATTAAATTATCATACAAAATATCATCATTTGGAGGCAAGTACATACAGTAGAGCAAATTGTATATTTTCTCCCTAAATCAATCAGTATTATCATCAAGTTTGCTCTCCTGTAGACATATAATTATGGGGAAGTGCTCATGAATGAGGAGCTTAACCTCTTCATATTTAGCCCTCAAACCCTGACAATTCCATTGCAATATGGAAGAAAAATGTTATTTTGATAATAAAATAAATTTTTGAATATACTTACCCGGTGATTATATAAGCTGCAGCTCTGCTGCTCGACAGAAAACTCTACGGAAAAAATCCGCCAGCGATCGCTATGCAGGTAGGGGGTGTACTTCAACAGCGCCATCTGTCGTGCAGGTACTCAGTACTCATTGTAAACAAAGAACTCAATTTTCTCCTCGGTCCACTGCGTCTCTATTGGGGAGGAAGGGAGGGTCCTTTAATATATAATCACCGGGTAAGTATATTCAAAAATTTATTTCTGGGCTCGAACCTGTGCCGCCCAGTGAATAAGCTCCATTTAGCACTTATTCTTAGGTAATTTACTGCTAAATATACCAGAGAAAAAATGTAAAGGAGTGCTAGGTTAACTAGCTCGCTCACCTATTGGTGTCGGTATAAAATTGGGCGTATAATCCAGAGGTCCCGCACTATTTAGATTCATCCACGACAGAAACCCCAATAGAGGAGAGCCGTTCAACCTCACTCGGTACTACTAACAATGCATCCGCTCAGAACCCAACTCCTTTTAGCACGCCTTGTGCAGTAACCCGCATTTTTGTTGTGCTCTCGTTTTGGATTATTTTCCTTTGGATTATGGCTTCTTCGTCGGTTTCCCAGGAGACACCGTCTAAGTTAAGTACCAAGCTTGGTTTTACTGTGTTTTGAGCAACCTAGATCGTTTAATATTTATATTATAGGAGTTTATTCTCTTCGTTCATATCGATCTTGCTTGATTTCACTACAGTTGGTACTCCTGTTTTTGAGAGCTTTTAGTTTCACTCGCGGTGTTACTATGTGTATTATTAAATATTATTTGTTATTGTGAATATTCATTATTTAGCGTTTAGAATCCTCGTGGTTCAATTTTAGGGCCGATATCATTTACGTATCGTTATGGCTGCCGACCTTCGTTGCTAGGCGGCAATGTTATTTTTAAGCCATCAGGTGTGTCTTTTGTGATTTAATTATTATGTTGCATGCCTTGCCCAAAAAATTTCTATGTTTATTTATATAATTTTTAACGCTATTATTATTATAATGAATATTTGTGCCATTACTCCGTTTGATCTGTCTGGTTGGGGATCGTCAGTTGGTAGCCCTGCTGCCTCGTATCACGTGATCCTCCCCCACGCTCCCCCTCTCGCTAGGTGGGCGGCTAGGCTTCTTCCCCCTCCACTAGGGGATCGTTGCCTTCCCTCCTTTTAGAGGGGGTAGTTCAGTGTTTATGGACTTTGTCCTCCGGGTGTCCCGGCGGGTTCGTCTCTGTCTAGTCTGGTTGGCCACCGGTCAACAGAGTTGGATCCCGGGGCACCCTATTTTATATTCACTTTTCATTCTGGCTTATGTTATACGAAACCCTCTGGGTTCGGTTGGCGGTTCTTAGCTACAGTTCCGCCCCCCCTATTATTTTATAACATTTCCTATGATTATATATGATGATTATATATGACAGATCACTACCCCGGAGTCCCTATATGAATTGGTTTTGGATATACTTTTATTTCCCGGCCCGGGGCCTACCCCGCCCCAGGAAATCAGACACCATGTGTCTTAATTCCTTGTTATTGCATCCTTTTTTATGCTCCCGGCTCGACCGG
Source organism: Palaemon carinicauda (assembly GCF_036898095.1). Lineage (NCBI taxonomy): Eukaryota > Metazoa > Arthropoda > Malacostraca > Decapoda > Palaemonidae > Palaemon > Palaemon carinicauda. Next base: position 75,346,071 of record NC_090753.1, read on the forward strand.
AATGGATTGCTATACTTTAGTTTAAGTTTGACTTATGTTTAGGCCCGGGTCCTCCGGACCCGCCCCTACTCAAGAATATTACAGTTAAGCTCTAATCTTGTGTTAGACCTATGTTAGGCCCGGGTCCTCCGGACTCGCCCCTACTTAAGAATATTACAGTTAAGCTCTAATCTTGTATTAGATCTATGTTAGGCCCGGGTCCTCCGGACTCGCCCCTACTTAAGAATATTACAGTTAAGCTCTAATCTTGTGTTAGACCTTTGTTAGGCCCGGGTCCTTCGGACCCGCCCCTACTTAAGAATATTACAGTTAAGCTCTAGTCTTGTATTAGATCTATGTTAGGCCCGGGTCCTCCGGACCCGCCCCTACTTATGAATATTACAGTTAAGCTCTAATCTTGTGTTAGACCTTTGTTAGGCCCGGGTCCTCCGGACCCGCCCCTACTTAAGGGAATTCAGTTTCTCATATACTATTCTTTTTATAGATGGTGCATTGTCTGACGCCGGCCTGTGCAGCTGTTATGCACCAGCCTTGTGGCCACTCCGTCTGCCGATCTCATGCCCCTTGTGGGGTTCAACAGGAAGACGTTGTGGTATGGCACCCGGATAACTGTGTGATTTGCTTCGACCTCATCACTACCCTTGGATCTGACTCGGTGAGTCCCGTTGGCTATGTTGCCTTCTTATTTTACTATTAGTAAGATCTCTATGGTCTTGAAGGACCATTGGGAGTCTTCCCTTTTATAATTCCCACTATTATTTCAGGCATCCCCGGAGCAAAAGTCTGCGGCTCGGGCCACACTGAAGGTGTGGGTTGGTGGTTTTGCCCGGAATGTGAAGTCTAAGCGGCCGTACGTCCTATCTGAGGACTACTGCTCCATGGTTTACCCCAACGCTAAGTCTTCAGCCGCTGTGGCTAGGCATGTGGCAGCTCCCATCATTGCCCACATTGATGCCACCATAACGGGTCTCATGGACCCAGAGCATGATCCATCGGACGCCCCCGGAGGTCTGGAGGACAATGTTGCCTCCATGAACCTGGACGTCGAACCAATGTTACTAGACGAGCCGGATACAGGTAGGGTGGTAAGTGAGGCAAGTGTTTCCGGCGCTGAGATTCCTATCCTCAGCCCCGCTCTTTCTTCTTCTTCTGATCGCTCTTCTTTTCATGGATTTTCTGGGGACCGTGATTCGTCTCAACGATCATACCCGGTCCCTCCTAAGGATAAGTCTACATCAAGAACCTTACCCAAAGCTCGCAAGCCCCACAAGACTTCCCATAGCTCTAAACAAGGTACAGACCTGTCATCAAAGGCCTCTGGTTCCTCCTCTAAGTCTCACGACCCGGGAGTTCATTCCGCCCCTCCTGCTGCTATCCCGGGCCTTTCCGAATCAGCCATGCTTCGCATCGTGTCGGAGATGCAGGCAAAGTTGGTTTCGGAGATGCAGTCTAAGATGGACACGATGTTCTCTAACATCGGTCAGAGACTTGGGGCTTTAGAGCAAGGAGCTCCGGAGAGAGTCCAAAGCTCTCTCATCCCGGATGCCTCTAAGCTCCCGCCGTTTGCCAAGAACAACCCTTGGCGTATGGCTCTTCATTCCCCGTTCTCAGACGAAATGTTGACTTTGGAGGGCCTTGGCACTCGTCCTCTAGAGGACTTTGAATTCTTTCCTCCTGGTCTGGCATTTCCATTTCATGGTTATGCCAGGCTTACCGAGGAAGCTTTAGTTCGGTTAGACAAGGTCCCCAAAGAGACGGTCATCTTTCCTAAAGAGCAAGCCCAATCTGTTTGGGCCAGATTTTTGAACGACATCGGCTGCACTAACACCATGCTGACGCCTTATAAAAGCTCTTTTACGATGTTCTTAATGGACAAGAACACCTTGACTCCATGCGTCAATAAGGTGGCAGAGCTTGCCTTCCAATATGCTCTGGAGGAGAAGCCCTTGCCTCCCATCCGAGAGGTGGATCCAATCTCCCTCCTTCTTCCTTCAGGCACTGAGTGTTGGGACAACGTCCATACCACCTTTACCTCTGGCAAGCTAGCAGCAGACTGTGCCTCAGTTTTGTTTAGTGAGAGGCTTCCCCGTCTCCCGGAATCCCTCATTAAACAGGAATATGATTCCCGCCTACGTGTGGGCCGTACTCTAAACTTGGCCACATCCACGGAGTCGATAGCCTTGACTTACGATACGGAGAGTATTTTTAAGTCTCTCAACAAGGCTACATTACAGTCTTTATATTATGACCTGTATGACTTCGCTACTGCTAAACGCAGATGTCGCAAGCATGTCCTAGCTGAGGCGACGATTAGGCATGAACCTAATAAGCTCATCCGGTCCTCCTGTTGGGGTTCAAATCTCTTCCCCGAGAATCTCGTAGAGGAAGTCTTGGCGGAGGCCACTAGAGTTAATCAGAGCCTTAAAGCCCGTTGGGGTTTGACCCCGAAACGCAAATATGACCCCGCAAATTATCAAGCCCGGGGTAGGAAGAAGCTTCGTCCATATACCTCCACCCAGTTCAGGCAACAGCAGAGTGGTTCGTCCAACTTCCGGCTGCCTCTTCCCCCATCTCCTGTTGTCCCTACACAGCCTTCCACCTCTCAGGCTCCTTCGGATGACTATGTCACCGTTCTGCTCCCTAAGAGCCAGCTTTCTGGTGCCTCCTCCACTTCTCCTGCCTTTAACCAGTCTTACGAGGCTCGTAGCTCTTCCCAGAGTTATGGTAGAGGTAGAGGCTACCACCGTGGTTCTAACCAGAACAAAGGCAGGGGAAGAGCCTTTCGCAGAGGAAAGAATTTCCGAGGCGGACATGGAGGCAACTCCTCAAACCAATACTGAGGTGCAGCAGGTAGGGGGGAGGCTCTATGCCTTCCGCAACAAATGGAGGTTCAGTCCCTGGGCGTTCAGTATCATCTCCAAGGGACTGGGGTGGAGTTGGATTCAAGGACCTCCTCCTCCGAACAAATTTCGTCAACATTCCACTCCGGACCTGGTCGAATTTGTCCAGGATCTTTTACAAAAGAACGCCATACAAGAAACGAAACACCTGAAGTTTCAAGGTCGGCTGTTCAGTGTCCCGAAGAAGGATTCGGACAAGAGAAGAGTGATTCTAGACCTATCCCTTCTCAACTTGTCCATTCAATGCGACAAGTTTCGAATGCTTACCGTCTCGCAGGTGCGGACCTTACTTCCCCGTGGGGCCGTCACCACCTCTATCGATCTTACAGACGCCTATTATCACGTCCCGATATCGAGACACTTCCGTCCGTACCTAGGCTTTCGCTTAGGGGACAAAAGTTACTCCTTCAAGGTGATGCCTTTCGGGCTCAACATCGCCCCAAGGATCTTCACAAAGTTAGCAGAAGTCGCTGTTCAGGAACTCAGGAATCAAGGGATTCAAGTAGTAGCCTATCTGGACGACTGGCTCATTTGGTCAGACACCTCCCAAAATTGCCTAAAAGCCACTCACAATGTCATCCATTATCTTCAATCTCTAGGCTTCCAGATCAACTTCAAGAAGTCCCGTCTTCTTCCAAAATCGATGTTCCAATGGCTCGGCCTGCAATGGGATCTTATATCTCATACTCTGTGTCTTCCCAGACCCAAGAGGTTAGAGATTGCAAGGAACACCAAACGCTTTCTCAAAGACAAAGTAAGTTCCAGACGACTCCAAGAGAGGATTCTGGGGTCCCTTCAGTTTGCCTCAGTGACGGATCTTCTTCTGAAGGCAAAATTGAAAGATATCAATCGTGTCTGGCGTTCGAGGGCGAACCGGAAGCTCCGGGACAGGAAAGTCCGCCTTCCTCCCATTCTACGGGAAAGACTTCTTCCTTGGACAAGAGCAAACAGTCTGTCAAAGTCAGTTCTCCTTCGATTTCCGCCTCCGAAATTAATCATTCACACGGACGCATCCTTATCAGGTTGGGGCGGCTATTCTCAGCTCAAGAAAGTTCAAGGTCTTTGGACTCCCTTGTTCCGCCAATTTCACATCAATGTGCTAGAGGCCATGGCAGTTCTTCTAACCCTGAAACGTCTCGCTCTTCCCAAGAAACAACACCTTCGTCTGGTCCTCGACAGCGAAGTGGTGGTCCGCTGCCTCAACAGAGGCGGGTCAAAGTCAGGGCCTCTGAACCATGTTCTAGTAGCCATATTCTCCCTAGCAGCCTTGAACCGTTGGCATCTTTCAGCTGTCCACCTGGCGGGAGTCCGGAATGTAGTGGCAGACGCCCTGTCCCGGACCTCCCCTCTAGAATCGGAATGGTCACTCGATCTAAAGTCATTTCGGTGGATTCTCTCTCAGGTTCCCGGTCTCCAAGTGGACCTCTTCGCCACGGAATCCAACCACAAATTGAGAGTATATGTGGCTCCCAATCTAGACCCTCAGGCTTACGCCACAGACGCCATGTCACAGAATTGGGACACCTGGGAAAAGATTTATCTCTTTCCCCCGGTGAATCTTTTGCTGAAAGTTCTAGACAAACTGAGATCCTTCAAGGGACAAGTAGCCTTGGTCGCACCCAACTGGCCCAAGAGCAACTGGTATCCTCTCCTGCGAGAGTTGAGACTATACCCTCACCCGATACCCAATCCGGTTCTGTCTCAGATAGTACAAACACGCGTTGTGTACGCTTTCTCAAACATTCAGAGCGCCCTAACTTTATGGACTTTATGAAGTTTGCGGCTATGCATGGTGCCAATATTGATCCTCAAAACACCTTGTTCCTAGAATCGGATAAATGGGATTCCACCATCCGCCAGTATGACTCTGCAGTTAAAAAGTTGGCAAACTTTTTAATAGACTCAGACGTGAACTGTATGAACTTGAACCTTACAGTCACTTTCTTTAGATCTTTATTAGAATCAGGTCTGGCAGCCAATACTATCACCACTATTAAATCGGCTCTGAAAAAGATCTTCCTAGTGGGTTTTAACATAGACTTAACCGACTCTTTGTTAGCTTCAATTCCGAAAGCTTGTGCCAGACTGAAACCGGTTACTCGTCCTACCCCGGTGACCTGGTTCCTTAATGACGTACTCAAATTGGCTTCTGATACCATTAACAGTTCTTGTGATTACATTCCCCTTCTCAGGAAAACACTTTTCCTGGTGAGCTTGGCTTCCGGGGCAAGAATTTCTGAATTGGCAGCCTTGTCGAGAGACCCGGGTCATATTGACTTCCTGCCTTCGGGAGAGGTCCTTCTTTCTCCTAACAAATTCTTTTTGGCTAAGAACGAAGACCCTCAAAACAGATGGTCCTCCTGGAAAATTGTTCCCCTCACGCAAGATCCGTCTCTGTGCCCTGTTACTACTCTTAGGTCTTATTTATCCCGGACCTCCTCTAACTCCTCGGGGCCTCTATTCGTTAGAGAACAAGGCGGTACCATTACTATTAAAGGGATCAGGCAACAAATTTTGTATTTTATTAAACAAGCTAACCCTGACTCTTTTCCTCTTGCACATGATATCAGGGCGGTTGCTACCTCGGTGAACTTCTTTCACCACATGAATTTTACAGACCTTTCCAGGTATACAGGGTGGAAATCACCGTCAGTGTTCAAGAAACACTACCTTAAACATTTGGAAGCCCTAAAATTTTCTACAGTAGCCGCAGGGAGCGTAGTTACTCCCAAGTAACTCACAGGTTAATGCCTTGTCTCTTTATCTCTCCCTCTTACCTGCCTCATTTATACCCTATTGTATTCGTTGGTCTCGCACCTGAATACTGTTATTATATTTGTAAATTTTTATACTCCTGAGTATCTGTATATATTATCACTCACGGCATTATTATACCTACCTTATTGGATTTATGTTCATATTTAAGATACCCTTATAATTGTTTTTTGGTACTCATCTCTGATTAAAAGCATCCTGTATTTCCCTTACGCTTATGTTTTTTCCTTTATTTTGCAAGTTTGGTGACATTTTCTCTTGTATAGATTCACTGGGCGGCACAGGTTCGAGCCCAGAAAAGGGATTTTGACGTAGGAAAAATCTATTTCTGGGCGAAGGACCTGTGCCGCCCAGTGAACCCTCCCAGCTCCTCTCCCTTGGAGTCCCCAAACTTTGGGTGCTAAGGAGTTGGGTTCTGAGCGGATGCATTGTTAGTAGTACCGAGTGAGGTTGAACGGCTCTCCTCTATTGGGGTTTCTGTCGTGGATGAATCTAAATAGTGCGGGACCTCTGGATTATACGCCCAATTTTATACCGACACCAATAGGTGAGCGAGCTAGTTAACCTAGCACTCCTTTACATTTTTTCTCTGGTATATTTAGCAGTAAATTACCTAAGAATAAGTGCTAAATGGAGCTTATTCACTGGGCGGCACAGGTCCTTCGCCCAGAAATAGATTTTTCCTACGTCAAAATCCCTTTTTATTATCAAAATAACATTTTTCAATATTTAACTTAGCCGGTGATTATATAAGCTGATTCACACCCAGGGGGGTGGGTAGAGACCAGCAATAATTGTTTACATTATTATGAGCTAAGGATTTTTTATTTCATTTTAGAAGTTATCAAAATAACAAACATAAAATAAATAAGTACCTAGTAAGGAAGTCGACTTGAACAATTACTCTGCCTTTTTAAGTACGTCTTCCTTACGGAGCCTCGCGATCCTCTTAGGATGCTGAGCGACCCCTAGGATCTGAAGTATGAAGGGTTGCAACCCATACCACAGGACCTCATCAAAACCTCTAATCTAGGCGCTTCTCAAGAAAAGAATTTGACCACCCGCCAAATCAACCAGGATGCGAAAGGCTTCTTAGCCTTCCGGACAACCCAAAAACAACAATAAAAACATTTCAAGAGAAAGATTAAAAAGGTTATGGAATTAGGGGATTGTAGTGGTTGAGCCCTCACCCACTACTGCACTCGCTGCTACGAATGGTCCCAGGGTGTAGCAGTTCTCGTAAAGAGACTGGACATCTTTAAGATAAAAAGACGCGAACACTGACTTGCTTCTCCAATAGGTTGCGTCCATTATACTTCGCAGAGATCTATTTTGTTTAAAGGCCACTGAAGTTGCGACAGCTCTAACTTCATGTGTCCTTACCTTCAGCAAAGCTTGGTCTTCCTCACTCAGATGGGAATGAGCTTCTCGTATTAACAGTCTGATAAAATAGGATAAAGCATTCTTTGACATAGGCAAAGATGGTTTCTTAACTGAACACCATAAAGCTTCTGACTGTCCTCGTAAAGTTTTAGTTCGTCTTAAATAGAACTTAAGAGCTCTCACAGGGCATAAGACTCTTTCTAGTTCATTTCCAACCATATTTGATAGGCTTGGAATATCGAACGATTTCGGCCAAGGACGAGAAGGTAGCTCGTTTTTGGCTAGAAAACCAAGTTGTAAAGAACATGTAGCCGTTTCAGATGAAAATCCGATGTTCCTGCTGAAGGCGTGAATCTCACTGACTCTTTTAGCTGTGGCTAAGCAAACCAGGAAAAGAGTCTTTAAAGTGAGATCTTTAAAGGAGGCTGATTGTAGCGGCTCGAACCTTTCTGACATGAGGAATCTTAGTACCACGTCTAAATTCCAACCAGGTGTAGCCAAACGACGCTCCTTCGTGGTCTCAAAAGACTTAAGGAGGTCCTGTAGATCTTTGTTGTTGGAAAGATCTAAGCCTCTGTGACGGAAGACTGATGCCAACATGCTTCTGTAACCCTTGATACTGGGAGCTGAAAGAGATCTTTCTTTCCTCAGGTATAAAAGGAAGTCAGCTATTTGAGTTACAGAGGTACTGGTTGAGGATACTGATACTGACTTGCACCAGTTTCGGAAGACTTCCCACTTCGATTGGTAGACTCTAAGGGTGGATGTCCTCCTTGCTCTAGCAATCGCCCTGGCTGCCTCCTTCGAAAAGCCTCTAGCTCTCGAGAGTCTTTCGATAGTCTGAAGGCAGTCAGACGAAGAGCGTGGAGGCCTTGGTGTACCTTCTTTACGTGTGGCTGACGTAGAAGGTCCACCCTTAGAGGAAGAGTTCTGGGAACGTCCACTAGCCATCGAAGTACCTCGGTGAACCATTCTCTCGCGGGCCAGAGGGGAGCAACTAACGTCAACCTTGTCCCTTCGTGAGAGGCGAACTTCTGCAGTACCTTGTTGACAATCTTGAACGGGGGGAATGCATATAGGTCTAGATGTGACCAATCTAGGAGAAAGGCATCTATATGAACTGCTGCTGGGTCCGGGATTGGTGAGCAATATATTGGGAGCCTCTTGGTCATCGAGGTTGCGAAGAGATCTATGGTAGGCTGGCCCCATGTGGCCCACAGTCTCTTGCACACATCCTTGTGTAGGGTCCATTCTGTTGGAATGATTTGTCCCTTCCGACTGAGGCAATCTGCCATGACATTCAAGTTGCCTTGGAGGAACCTCGTTACTAGTGAAATGTTTAGATCTTTTGACCAGGTGAGGAGGTCCCTTGCGATCTCGTACAACGTCATAGAGTGGGTCCCTCCTTGCTTGGAGATGTACGCCAAAGCCGTGGTGTTGTCCGAGTTCACCTCCACCACTTTGCCTTGAAGGAGAGACTTGAAGCTTTTCAAGGCCAGATGAACTGCCAGTAGCTCCTTGCAGTTGATATGCATTGTCCTTTGACTCGAGTTCCAAGTTCCCGAGCATTCCCGACCGTCTAATGTCGCGCCCCCAGCCCGTGTCCGATGCGTCCGAGAAGAGAACGTGGTTGGGAGTCTGAACAGCCAGGGGCAGACCCTCTCTGAGGCTGATACTGTCCTTCCACCAAGTCAGGGAAGACTTTATCTTCTCGGAAATGGGGATCGAGACCGCTTCTAGCGTCTTGTCCTTTTTCCAGTAAACAGCTAGGTGATATTGAAGAGGACGGAGGTGTAGTCTTCCTAACGATACGAACTGTTCCAGGGATGATAGCGTCCCTATCAGACTCATCCACTGCCTGACTGAACATCGTTCCTTCTTCAGCATGTTCTGGATGCATAACTGGGCTTGACTTGTTCTGGGGGCCGACGGAAAAGCCCGAAAAGCTAGACTGTGAATCTCCATCCCTAAATACACAATAGTTTGGGATGGGACCACTTGAGACTTTTCCATATTGACCAGGAGACCCAATTCCTTGGTCAGATCTAGAGTCCACTTTAGATCCTTCAGACAGCGACGACTGGAAGAAGCTCTTAGAAGCCAGTCGTCCAAATAGAGGGAGGCTCTGATGTCCGCTAAATGAAGGAATTTGGCTACATTCCTCATCAGCCTCGTAAACACAAGAGGAGCTGTGCTTAGGCCAAAGCACAGGGCTTGAAACTGGTAGACAAGCTTTTCGTAAACAAATCTCAGAAAAGGTTGGGAGTCTGGGTGGATGGGGACGTGAAAGTATGCGTCCCTTAGGTCTAAAGAGACCATCCAGTCTTCCCTTCTGACCGCTGCTAGAACGGACTTTGTGGTCTCCATGGAGAACGTCTGCTTTGTGACAAAGACATTCAGCGCACTGACGTCTAGCACCGGCCTCCACCCTCCTGTCTTCTTTGCCACTAAGAAGAGACGGTTGTAGAAGCCCGGGGTTTGATGGTCCAGGACTTTGACTACCGCTCCCTTTTCTAGTAAGAGAGACACCTCCTGTTTCAATACTCGTCTCTTGTCTTCCTCTCTGTACCTGGGAGAGAGATCGATGGGAGACGTTGCTAGAGGGGGTTTTCGTACAAACAGGATCTTGTACCTCTCTCTGAGCAACTTCACAGATTGTGCATCTGCGCCTCTCTTCTCCCAGGTCTGCCAGAAGTTCTTGAGTCTGGCTCCCACTGCTGTCTGAAGAAGCTGGCAGTCAGACTCTGCCTTTAAAGGACTTGGTTCCTTTCTTCTTCCCACGTCTCCCTTCGGCACGAGCACCTCCTCTGCTGGAGGCTCTGCCACGAAAGGGCGGAATAAATCGGGACGCTGGAGTGTCCATCCTTGGTCTAGCTGACAAGGTAGGCAAAGGGGTGGCTTTGCGGGCAGAGGACGCAACCAGGTCATGGGTGTCCTTCTGTATCAAAGAAGCAGCAATCTCCTTAATCAAGTCCTCTGGAAAAAGGCACTTAGAGAGAGGAGCAAACAGAAGTTCTGATCTTTGACACGGTGTCACTCCAGCTGACAGGAAAGAGCAAAGGTTCTCACGCTTCTTGAGGACTCCGGATACGAACGATGCAGCAAGCTCACTAGATCCGTCACGTATGGCCTTGTCCATGCAGGACATGATGAGCAAGGAAGATTCCTTCTCAGTCGGGGAGATCTTCCTGCTCAAAGCTCCCAGACACCAGTCTAAAAAGTTGAAGACCTCGAAGGCTCTAAATATCCCTTTCAACAGATGGTCTAGGTCCGAAGGTGACCAGCAAATCTTAGAGCGTCTCATGGCTAGCCTGCGGGGAGAGTCTACAAGACTTGAGAAGTCGCCCTGGGCAGAGGCAGGAACTCCCAAGCCGAGAACTTCTCCC
>NC_090753.1:75357014-75382014 GCF_036898095.1 Palaemon carinicauda
ATACATATATATATATATATATATCAATATTTATATCTCAAAACTACACTTTCAATATACTTTATCCAGTCATCTTATAAAACCATCTTCTCTTCAATCTCACTTATCATAGGTCATAGAGAAACTGACCTTGCTACGATCCCATTTCTTTTTTCTTTTTTTTTCTTTTTTATTTTTTGTTACCAATGCGACACTGACTGGCAATGTCATTTGAGATTTTTACATGTTATATATATACATATATATATGTGTGTTTGTGTGTATATAATATATTCATATATATATATATATATATATATATAATATAATAGTAATGAATATATAAATAAACACTTTATATATATATATATATATATATACATATATATAAATATATATATATACATATACAGTATATATATACACACATATACATATATATATATATATATATATATATATATATAGTCATGCATACTGTTATAATTGTTTACACACACCCATATATATATATATATATATATATATACAGTATCAGAATTGTTCTTTCAACCCCCGTTATTAAAAAATACGAGAGATAAGATTGAATTAAATACATCAGACTTAAAACAAGAAAACGGATAATAACGTAATCATAACAAACTCATTAAATGCAGAAATAAAAAAAAAAACAGTCAGCAATTCCTATTGGCTAATTATCTCTGATGACGTCACCATTCCTTCACGACCGAAGCACGCGGTGACCTGAATGTCAAAACTGAAAGTAAGCCAATAGAGTTAGATCGGTACCGATCATGATGATTGAGCGATCGAGCCTTTTCCTGTTCGGTCTCTGTTTGCCAGTCAATGTGATCGCTTACAGTTTTCCCTGACTGTAGAGTTGTTTCAACGATGGGAAAATTTCTTTTCTTTTCCCGCTGAGCGGTAACTTCGCAAGACAGCCTAAGGTTACGTTGGACTCTTAGGGGGAAATATCGTCTCTCTCTCTCTCTCTCTCTCTCTCTCTCTCTCTCTCTCTCTCTCTTATTGTCGTTGTTTATGCCTATCTGTCTCTCCCATTTCGTCATCTCTCTCTCTCTCTCTCTCTCTCTCTCTCTTATTGTCGTTGTTTTAAGTCTATCTGTCTCTCCCATTTCGTCATTTCTCTCTCTCTCTCTCTCTCTCTCTCTCTATAGTCGTTGTTTATGCCTATCTGTCTCTCCCATTTCGTCATCTCTCTCTCTCTCTCTCTCTCTCTCTCTCTCTCTCTATATATATATATATATATATATATGTGTGTGTGTGTGTGTGTGTCTGCCTGTCTGTCTGTGTGTATTATACATATGTATAAGTTCATTACACAATGCGAATAACTTGAAAAATCGTCCATATACGGCAAAGTACTCCTACCCAAACCAAGATTCGAACCAGTGCCTTCCTGGATTAATACATGGATGACAGTAGAATTATCCACTTGGCCGTATAATCCCGCTCGTGACCAAGTGGTTAGCACGCTCTTTCCACCGGCAAATAATTCCTGATTTTGAGCTAGTTCACTATCTTCCATCAATTCTCTTCTCACCCAAGCAATGAATCGAGTACCTGGTCGTCGGTTAAGTGTAGCGTCGGTTAGATTAGAGTATATTGAGATGATCTGGCCATGTGGTAAGAATGGATAGCAATACTACGCAGTATTCTAGAAGTTTTAAACCAGCTGTGACCAGGTTGTGGAATGATTTCCATAATCAAGCAGTGTAAACTTGCAGTGAATGATTTTATGCTGAACAGGTTAACATAAGTTTCATAGTTTATATATAACATATCTATTTTAGAGTTATTACCGATTTTAAAATAGTTTGGTTTATGTATTCATTATATCCCATATAGTTTGTTGCGGAATGATCTTCCTAATCGGGTGGTTGAATCAGTAGAACTTCAAAAGTTCAAAGTTGGAGCAAATGCTTTTTTGTTGACCAGGCGGACATGAGTCTTTTTATAGTTTATTTATGACATATTTGTTTTTGATGTTGTTAATAGTTTATATGTGACATGTCTGTTTTGACGTTGTTACTTTTTTTAGAATGATTTATTGTTAATTTGTTCTCTTCATTTATTTATTTCCTTATTTCCTTTCCTCACTGGGCTATTTTTCCCTGTTGGAGCCCCTTGGGCTTATAGCATCTTGTTTTTCCAACTAGGGTTGTAGCTTGGATAGTAATAATAATAATAATAATTTCCTTTCCTATATCCTATAGCATCCTGCTTTTCCAACTAGGATTGTAGTTTACCTGGTGATAACGATTGTAATAACTGCTGAATAAAAGGCAGTCCTATGATTATTATTATTATTATTACTAGCCAAGCTACAACCCTAGTTGGAAAAGCAAGATTCTATAAGCCCAAGGGCTCCAATAGGGAAAAATATCTCAGTGAGGAAAGGAAACAGGGAAATAAATAAATGATGAGAACAAATTAACAATATATCATTCTAAAAACAGTAACAGCGTCAAAATAGATATGTCATATATAAACTATTAACAACGTCAAAAGCAGATTATTATTATTATTATTATTATTATTATTATTATTATTATTATTAGCCAAGCTACAACCCTAGTTGGAAAAGCAAGATGCTATAAGCCCAAGGGCTCCAATAGGGAAAAATAGCCCAGTGAGGAAAGGAAATAAGGAAATAAATAAATGATGAGAACAAATTAACAATAAATCATTCTAAAAACAGTAACAACGTCAAAATAGATATGTCATATATAAACTATTAACAACGTCAAAAATAGATATGTCCTATATAAACTATTAACAACGTCAAAAACAGATATGTCATATATAAACTATAAAAAGACTCATATCATCCTGGTCAACATAAAAACATTTGCTCCAACTTTGAACTTTTGAAGTTCTACTGATTCAACCACCCGATTTGGAAGATCATTCCACAACTTGGTAACACCTGGAATAAAACTTCTAGACTACTGTGTAGTATTGAGCCTCATGATGGAGAAGGCCTGGCTATTAGAATTAACTGCCTGCCTAGTATTACGAACAGGATAAAATTGTCCACGGAGATCTGAATGTAAAGGATGGTAACAGCTGGAATAAAAAAATGCAAGTATTAGGAAGTTAGAATAGATGGAAGCCTAAATAGAATAGAATGGATTGATGAAGTTGAATAGATGGGAAGAAAGAAGTGTTGGAAAAGAGGACCTTCGATATTTAGGAATTGCGAGGTACCTGTAAAAAATTTAGACCTGCTATTGTAATAGGAGTTTTAGGAATGTGCCAATGACTTTCGTATTGTTCTTCTCGGGAGCCACCCCCTCTTATAAGAAACAGATTGTTCTTAGAAATATAAATACATAATTATGTTCCGTAAATGGTTTGGGCATGTTCTTCGCACTCCCCAAGAGAGATTAGTTCACCAAACTTTCAACTGGGTCCCACAAGGCACTAGAAGAATGGGAGGACCCAGGCCTACATGGCTGAGGATTATAAATTGTGAAGTAGGAGATGATGAATGGTAAAGTATTGATAGAAGAGTTGGAAGACCCAGGCCTACATGGCTGAGGATTATGAAGCTTGAAGTATGTGATGATGAATGGTAAAGTATTGATAGAAGAGTTGGAAGACCCAGGCCTACATGGCTGAGGATTATGAAGCTTGAAGTATGTGATGATGAATGGTAAAGTATTGATAGAAGAGTTGGAAGACCCAGGCCTACATGGCTGAGGACTATGAAGCGTGAAGTAGGTGATGATGAATGGTAAAGTATTGATAGAAGAGTTGGAAGACTCAGGCCTACATGGCTGAGGACTATAAAGCGTGAAGTAGAAGATGATGAATGGTAAAGTAATGATAGAAGAGTTGGAAGACCCAGGCCTACATGGCTGAGGACTATGAAGCGTGAAGTAGGTGATGATGAATGGTAAAGTATTGATAGAAGAGTTGGAAGACCCAGGCCTACATGGCTGAGTACTACAGCTTAAAGTAGGTGATGATGAATGGAAAAGTATTGATTTAAAAGCTCAAGATAGAGACGACTAGCGAATTCTAACTGAGACCCTTTGCGTCAATGAGCGTAGGAGATGATGATGATGATCATGTTCCGTATTTGGCTAAACCATACTAAAAAAAGAGCGTTTGGTTTTCGTAAACTAAACCATACTCAAAAAAGAGTGTTTGGTTTTCGTAAACTAAACCATACTCAAAAAAAGAGTGTTTGCTTTTCGTAAACTAAACCATACTAAAAAAAAAGTGTTTGGTTTTCGTAAACTAAACCATACTAAAAAAAGAGCGTTTGGTTTTCGTAAACTAAAACCATACTCAAAAAAAGAGTGTTTGCTTTTCGTAAACTAAACCATACTAAAAAAAAAAGTGTTTGGTTTTCGTAAACTAAACCATACTCAAAAAAAGAGTGTTTGCTTTTCGTAAACTAAACCATACTAAAAAAAAAAGTGTTTGGTTTTCGTAAACTAAACCATACTAAAAAAAAGTGTTTGGTTTTCGTAAACTAAACCATACTAAAAAAAAGTGTTTGGTTTTCGTAAACTAAACCATACTAAAAAAAAGTGTTTGGTTTTCGTAAACTAAACCATACTAAAAAAAAGTGTTTGGTTTTCGTAAACTAAACCATACTAAAAAAAAGTGTTTGGTTTTCGTAAACTAAACCATACTAAAAAAAAAGTGTTTGGTTTTCGTAAACTAAACCATACTCAAAAAAGAGTGTTTGGTTTTCGTAAACTAAACCATACTAAAAAAAAGTGTTTGGTTTTCGTAAACTAAACCATACTAAAAAAAAGTGTTTGGTTTTCGTAAACTAAACCATACTAAAAAAAAGTGTTTGGTTTTCGTAAACTAAACCATACTAAAAAAAAGTGTTTGGTTTTCGTAAACTAAACCATACTCAAAAAAAGAGTGTTTGCTTTTCGTAAACTAAACCATACTAAAAAAAAAAGTGTTTGGTTTTCGTAAACTAAACCATACTCAAAAAAAGAGTGTTTGCTTTTCGTAAACTAAACCATACTAAAAAAAAAAGTGTTTGGTTTTCGTAAACTAAACCATACTAAAAAAAAGTGTTTGATTTTCGTAAACTAAACCATACTAAAAAAAAGTGTTTGGTTTTCGTAAACTAAACCATACTAAAAAAAAGTGTTTGGTTTTCGTAAACTAAACCATACTAAAAAA
Source organism: Palaemon carinicauda (assembly GCF_036898095.1). Taxonomy (NCBI): domain Eukaryota; kingdom Metazoa; phylum Arthropoda; class Malacostraca; order Decapoda; family Palaemonidae; genus Palaemon; species Palaemon carinicauda. The sequence goes on from NC_090753.1 coordinate 75,362,172, forward strand.
AAGTGTTTGGTTTTCGTAAACTAAACCATACTAAAAAAAAGTGTTTGGTTTTCGTAAACTAAACCATACTAAAAAAAAGTGTTTGGTTTTCGTAAACTAAACCATACTCAAAAAAGAGTGTTTGGTTTTCGTAAACTAAACCATACTCAAAAAAAGAGTGTTTGCTTTTCGTAAACTAAACCATACTAAAAAAAAAGTGTTTGGTTTTCGTAAACTAAACCATACTCAAAAAAGAGCGTTTGGTTTTCGTAAACTAAACCATACTCAAAAAAAGAGTGTTTGCTTTTCGTAAACTAAACCATACTCAAAAAAAAGTGTTTGGTTTTCGTAAACTAAACCATACTCAAAAAAGAGCGTTTGGTTTTCGTAAACTAAACCATACTCAAAAAAAGAGTGTTTGCTTTTCGTAAACTAAACCATACTAAAAAAAAAGTGTTTGGTTTTCGTAAACTAAACCATACTCAAAAAAGAGCGTTTGGTTTTCGTAAACTAAACCATACTCAAAAAAAGAGTGTTTGCTTTTCGTAAACTAAACCATACTCAAAAAAAAGTGTTTGGTTTTCGTAAACTAAACCATACTCAAAAAAGAGTGTTTGGTTTTCGTAAACTAAACCATACTCAAAAAAAGAGTGTTTGCTTTTCGTAAACTAAACCATACTAAAAAAAAAGTGTTTGGTTTTCGTAAACTAAACCATACTAAAAAAAGAGCGTTTGGTTTTCGTAAACTAAACCATACTCAAAAAAGAGTGTTTGGTTTTCGTAAACTAAACCATACTCAAAAAAGAGTGTTTGCTTTTCGTAAACTAAACCATACTAAAAAAAAAGTGTTTGGTTTTCGTAAACTAAACCATACTCAAAAAAGAGTGTTTGGTTTTCGTAAACTAAACCATACTCAAAAAAAGAGTGTTTGCTTTTCGTAAACTAAACCATACTAAAAAAAAAAGTGTTTGGTTTTCGTAAACTAAACCATACTAAAAAAAAGTGTTTGGTTTTCGTAAACTAAACCATACTAAAAAAAAGTGTTTGGTTTTCGTAAACTAAACCATACTAAAAAAAAGTGTTTGGTTTTCGTAAACTAAACCATACTAAAAAAAAGTGTTTGGTTTTCGTAAACTAAACCATACTAAAAAAAAGTGTTTGGTTTTCGTAAACTAAACCATACTAAAAAAAGAGTGTTTGGTTTTCGTAAACTAAACCATACTAAAAAAAAAAGTGTTTGGTTTTCGTAAACTAAACCATACTAAAAAAAAGTGTTTGGTTTTCGTAAACTAAACCATACTAAAAAAAAGTGTTTGGTTTTCGTAAACTAAACCATACTAAAAAAAAAAGTGTTTGGTTTTCGTAAACTAAACCATACTAAAAAAAAAGAGCGTTTGGTTTTCGTAAACTAAACCATACTCAAAAAAGAGTGTTTGGTTTTCGTAAACTAAACCATACTCAAAAAAAGAGTGTTTGCTTTTCGTAAACTAAACCATACTAAAAAAAAAGTGTTTGGTTTTCGTAAACTAAACCATACTAAAAAAAGAGCGTTTGGTTTTCGTAAACTAAACCATACTCAAAAAAGAGTGTTTGGTTTTCGTAAACTAAACCATACTCAAAAAAAGAGTGTTTGCTTTTCGTAAACTAAACCATACTAAAAAAAAAGTGTTTGGTTTTCGTAAACTAAACCATACTAAAAAAAGAGCGTTTGGTTTTCGTAAACTAAACCATACTCAAAAAAGAGTGTTTGGTTTTCGTAAACTAAACCATACTCAAAAAAAGAGTGTTTGCTTTTCGTAAACTAAACCATACTAAAAAAAAAAGTGTTTGGTTTTCGTAAACTAAACCATACTAAAAAAAAGTGTTTGGTTTTCGTAAACTAAACCATACTAAAAAAAAAGTGTTTGGTTTTCGTAAACTAAACCATACTAAAAAAAAGTGTTTGGTTTTCGTAAACTAAACCATACTAAAAAAAAGTGTTTGGTTTTCGTAAACTAAACCATACTAAAAAAAAGTGTTTGGTTTTCGTAAACTAAACCATACTAAAAAAAAGTGTTTGGTTTTCGTAAACTAAACCATACTAAAAAAAAGTGTTTGGTTTTCGTAAACTAAACCATACTCAAAAAAGAGTGTTTGGTTTTCGTAAATAAACCATACTAAAAAAAGTGTTTGGTTTTCCTAAACTAAACCATACTAAAAAAAAAGTGTTTGGTTTTCGTGGTTTTAACTATCCTAAACCCGTTACCTTTTCAATAAAAACTAGAATGGTTTTTTTATCAAAAACTTTCACAAATTCGCTTGCAATTGCATCTTCATCCCTCAAGCCCGCCAGAATAATTCCGTGGTTAGATACAACGATAAAAAATTATAAAATCAAACCGCGTGACTTTTGAAAATAATAATTTTTTTTCGATTAACGAGAGAGAAAAAACTCTCACCGTAGTGAATCTCTCCATTGACTTCTTTAAGAAGTTCAAGTTTTTTTTATTTTTTTTTTTTTTGAATAATGAGTGAAAAAACTAACCCCGTAGTGAATCTGCATTGTTTTTTGTTTGGAGGGGGAGGGGGGAGGGGTGAGTTTTCTTTTTTATTCATTTCTTCCGATTACTTTTTATACTTATATACTGTCCGTTTTTTTTTTTTATTCATCTAAGAAGTTCCGTTTATTATAATAAAAAAAGCTTCGAATATAACAGAGCCAATCTGTATTCCGTTAGGTGGAGTTTTTTCTGCGTTATTTAACGTTAAAAATGTTACGAATATTAGCAATAGAAAAGATTAAATTTTTCCATCAAATTAATAAAAGGTTATTCGATCAACATGATAATTTTGTTAATTTTAATTAGAAATATGATAATTTCAATAATAATAAAAATATTAATAGCAATGATAACAACAACAACAATAATAATAATAATAATAATAATAATAATAATAATAATAAAAATGAAAATAATTCTAATAACTTTAATAATGCTTAGAAAGAATGACAATCTCCCCCCCCCTCTCTATCTCTCTCTCTCTCTCTCTCTCTCTCTCTCTCTCTCTCTCTTCAACCTTCATAAATTATCTTTTTTCCCCTTCACAATAAACGAACACCTTCACTTTCTAAACGATCTTGTGGGACCCTAGCAGAGAGAGAGAGAGAGAGAGAGAGAGAGAGAGAGAGGTAGGTACCTACCTTCAAGGACGCCTTGTTAAGAGGCCACACAGGCTCCCACAGAATCATCCAAGCTGTAACTATTAACAATTCCACTATGACATTACTCCTTCTCGTTCTCAACCTTTTCATTTCTTTCTGCAAGTCATCATTCTCCTTCTTAGGAAAAAAAAAAATAAACGCTTCTCAACTTGTAGTTGGAAATTTGATGGGGGAGGAAATTGACGAATCGGCAACCTCTAGTTAGCAAATTGGCACAGCTAAATGAGAACGAGTATGACGACACGAGCTCACTCGCTGAAATGTAGCGCAATGGTACCAAAAAAATAGGTGTCATAAAGTTGCTTACATTTCGAACTATATTTTAAACTGACTAGGTTTTTCAATTCAATACACAGATGTCTAGTTATGTCATATCACTATTATTTATTGTTGATTAATTCTCATCATTTATTTATTTGCTTATTTCCTTTCCTCACTGGGCTGTTTTTCCCTATTGGAGCCCTTGGGCTTATAGCATCTTGCTTTTCCAACTAGGGTTATAGCTTGGCTAGTAATAATAATAATAATAATAATAATAATAATAATAATAATAATAATACGGCGTGTGAGTATGAGTCCAGACAAGAAAACGCAATTCCTGTCTATCTATCTATCTATCTATCTATATATATATATATATATATACATATATATATACATATATATATATATATATACTATAGTAAATTCTTTTTAGTGTGACAGATTTGCACCGACTCGCAGGGGTGCCCTTTTCGCTTGGAAAAGTTTCCTGATCGCTGATTGGTTGGACAAGATCATTCTATATAATCAGATAGCAGGAAACTTTTCCGAGCTAAATGGGCACCCCTGCAAGTCGGTGCGAATGCGCCTCATTAAAAAAAATTGAGTTTAGTATACCCCAGCCCTCAAAACTGACGTCTAAATATTTAGACAAATATGCAAACTAAGATTGAACCCATCCCATCCTCTTCCCCCTGCCCGAGAGAAGTAGGGAGACCGATTAATCATACGTTTGGCAATGTCGCTTAGCGTGACAGAAATACACACACACACACACACTCATATATATATATATATATGTATGTATATATAATATATATATATATATATATATACATATATATATATTATATATATATATATATATATATCCAGGAACTTTCTCTTTACATTCATCGAACCGTTAACTGTTAAATGACAGATGAACCATTTTTGTATATTATAAAATACAGAATAATATATATATATATATATATATACTGTATATATATATATATATATATGTGTGTGTGTGTGTGTTTGTGTGTGTGCGTGTGTGTGTCCCCTCATTTGGTGGGTTGTGGTGGCCTATTAGAAACGTCCCTCCTGGCTATTTGCCGGACTGGTATTCGAGTCAGGCTCAAGCTCGATAGCTTCTTATAGTGTCTGCAACCTCACCATCCTTGGGAGTTACGAATTTGAGTTTTGGGGGGAGCCTATATGTCTACCTATTAAGTCATCAGTAGGCGCTGATCATTTGTATTTATTATTATTATTATTATTATTATTATTATTACTAGCTAAGCTACAACCCTAGTTGGAAAAGCAGGATGCTGTAATCCCAGGGGCTCCAACAGGAAAAATAGCTAAGTGAGGAAAGGAAACAAGGAAAAATAAAATGTTTTAAGAAGAATAACATTAAAATAAATATCTCCTATATAAAGTATAAAACCTTTAACAAAACAAGAGGATGAGAAAAAAAAGATAGAATAGTGTGCCCGAGTATACCCTCAAGCAAGAGAACTCTATCCAAGACAGTGGAAGGCCATACAGAGGCTATGGAACTACCCAAGACTAGAGAACAATGGTTTGATTTTGGAGTGTCCTTCTCCTAGAAGAGCTGCTTTCCATAGATAAAGAGTCTCTTCTACCCTTAACAAAAAGGAAAGTGGCCACTGAACTATTACAGTGCAGTAGTTAACCCTTTGAGCGAGGAAGAACTGTTAGGTAATCTCAGTATTGTCAGGTGTATGAGAACAGTGGAGAATCTGTAAAGAATAGGCCAGACTATTCAGTGTGTAAGCAAAGGGAAAATGAACCGTAACCAGAGAGAAGGATCTAATGTAGTACTGTCTGGCCAGTCAAAAGACCCCATAACTCTCTAGCAGCAGTATCTCATTGAACGGGCAAATCAGTTCTGAGTTATGTCCGTGTTCGTGACAGACTCGTCAACAACTAATGTCAAGATTAAAGTGCACGGACCGCCGCCTGTTCGTGCCACATCCATGCTTAAAGACTGCGACGTGTCACGGAACACGATATGAGGAGCACGCACGTCAACCAATGAATACAAGAAGAAGAAGAAGAAGAAGAAAGTAACAAACAGATCAAAGAAAATATTGTAACGATCTGTTGATTGAAACTTTAGCTCAAGTAACCCGATCTGTCATCGTTGTTGAATTATTAAGCGCATCTGCTTTTACTGGCGGTGCGAAGCGAGGTGTCGTCTGATGAATGGGTGTCAGTCACGACATATCGTTTATAATACTCATACGTTTAGTGGCATTGTTTGCGATGAGTCGAAGAATCATTCGCGAAAATAAATGGTTTTGAAATTACACTCGTGGTTATTGAAGGAACACAATAGTATTGGCTAATTATCATTACTTGTTTGTATTTATAGATGATGTGTATATATATGTATATGTATATATATATATATATATATATGTATATATATATGTATATATATATATAATATATATATATATATATATATATGTATATATATATATATATAGAATATATATACATATATATGTATATGTGTATATGTATAAATATATATATACAATATATATATACAATATATATACAGAATATATATATATATACATATATATATATATATATATATATTGGAAATGCAGGTTAGCTTGTAATAACAATAAAAGTAAGAATGATAGTAATAACAATTATGATTAAATGCCAATCTACCTATCATTTCTGTCTCATCATATTTTTTTCAATCAATTCAAAATAGATTAAAACAGATAATTAAAACATCCAATTAACAGACAACATTCTTCCCCACAGCCCGAATGAACAACCAATTTTGGAGAAATGACGCGACTAACGAATATATCTACAGCGGTGCTCCTCTTCTGCCTTTGTTCATCCATAGCGGCCGCCCTTGGCACCCACGAGAGGAAGAGGGCTTGGAACGGCACGCATCCTACGCTGCCGGGACAGAGGACGTCGAATGACACACTCGATGGGGTGACCAGGCCTCCGAAAGCGTCCACGGAACCAGGGAACCAAACGACGACGGACCCGGCCGAGTGTTCCCTCGAGGAGAACTTGTATCTCCTGGAACATCCTATCCTCCTGGCGCCCGTGTCCTTCGTCGACATGGGCATCGCCACCACCGTCACCATACCGACGGGGGCCATGGACCCGCTGGAGGCCGCCGACGAAAGGATAGCCATAATTGCACCCTGCTTCGGGGTCTGTATGATGCAGACCTACGACGGACGATGCGTTAGGGACGAACATTGTTTACAATTGACCAATACGATATGATTAATATTTAAGCCTTCTGGAAAAAAATTGATCGTATACACTGTTAAAAAAACGTAATTTTGAACGGAAATTCTCCGTAAAAAATCTACTGTTCTCAGTCGTATTTCAGTAAAATACAGACGACCGTAATTTTTACCCTACTTTGTTATTATCTTTTACGGGTTGGTGACCGTAATATCACTCCTTAAAGTCAATATATCCGTTTTTGAAAACGATAAAAATCTGAAACACTTATTCCTGGATTTTTTACCGTTTTTATGGCAAATTTTTAACAGTGTATTCTTTGGATTAGCATGTTGATTCATTGCCTATTTTGTATATTAGTTGTAGCCCTGGGTGGATTAACTGACCTTCCGGTAGGGACTTTGTCAAAGACACGAGACAGACGTCAGTAAACATCGCTCAAAACAAAGTTCACTCCACCAAACTTCCTGTCTATAGACGGAAACACCTTGAGGAAAGATTCCAGAGACAGGACCGAGGAAGTGGTAATGGGTCTCATTTAAAGTCTTCCTGACCGACCGAACTCTCCTGACTAAGAACTGGCAGAATTCAAGGTCAGATATAATTACCAGTTGTTTGTTCATGTGTGGGTTTAAAGAGAAGATTTTAATGTTAATTTTGTTTACTTGTGCGAAAATGTTTTGAGTTTAGCATTGCCGCGAATGCTGTCTTCATTTGATGGCTATGCACACGCTCTCTCTCTCTCTCTCTCTCTCTCTCTCTCTCTCTCTCATATCATTATTATCAGCTAAGCTACAACCCTAGCCGGAAAAAGCAGGATGCTGTAAGCCCATGGTTATAGCATTACCGCGAATGCTGTCTTCATTTGGTACCTATACACACGCTCTCTCTCTCTCTCTCTCTCTCTCTCTCTCTCTCATATCATTATTATCAGCTAAGCTACAACCCTAGCTAGAAAAGGCAGGATGCTGTAAGCCAACGGTTAGCATTACCGCAAATGCTGTCTTCATTTGGTACCTATACACACGCTCTCTCTCTCTCTCTCTCTCTCTCTCTCTCTCTCATATCATTATTATCAGCTAAGCTACAACCCTAGCTAGAAAAGGCAGGATGCTGTAAGCCAACGGTTAGCATTACCGCAAATGCTGTCTTCATTTGGTACCTATACACACGCTCTCTCTCTCTCTCTCTCTCTCTCTCTCTCTCTCTCTCATATCATTATTATCAGCTAAGCTACAACCCTAGCTAGAAAAGGCAGGATGCTGTAAGCCAACGGTTAGCATTACCGCGAATGCTGTCTTCATTTGGTACCTATACACACGCTCTCTCTCTCTCTCTCTCTCTCTCTCTCTCTCTCTCTCATATCATTATTATCAGCTAAGCTACAACCCTAGCTAGAAAAGGCAGGATGCTGTAAGCCAACGGTTAGCATTACCGCGAATGCTGTCTTCATTTGGTACCTATACACACGCTCTCTCTCTCTCTCTCTCTCTCTCTCTCTCTCTCTCTCTCATATCATTATTATCAGCTAAGCTACAACCCTAGCTAGAAAAGGCAGGATGCTGTAAGCCAACGGTTAGCATTACCGCGAATGCTGTCTTCATTTGGTACCTATACACACGCTCTCTCTCTCTCTCTCTCTCTCTCTCTCTCTCTCATATCATTATTATCAGCTAAGCTACAACCCTAGCTAGAAAAGGCAGGATGCTGTAAGCCAACGGTTAGCATTACCGCGAATGCTGTCTTCATTTGGTACCTATACACACGCTCTCTCTCTCTCTCTCTCTCTCTCTCTCTCTCTCATATCATTATTATCAGATAAGCTACAACCCTAGCTAGAAAAGGCAGGATGCTGTAAGCCAACGGTTAGCATTACCGCGAATGCTGTCTTCATTTGGTACCTATACACACGCTCTCTCTCTCTCTCTCTCTCTCTCTCTCTCTCTCTCTCTCATATCATTATTATCAGCTAAGCTACAACCCTAGCTAGAAAAGGCAGGATGCTGTAAGCCAACGGTTAGCATTACCGCAAATGCTGTCTTCATTTGGTACCTATACACACGCTCTCTCTCTCTCTCTCTCTCTCTCTCTCTCTCATATCATTATTATCAGCTAAGCTACAACCCTAGCTAGAAAAGGCAGGATGCTGTAAGCCAACGGTTAGCATTACCGCAAATGCTGTCTTCATTTGGTACCTATACACACGCTCTCTCTCTCTCTCTCTCTCTCTCTCTCTCTCTCTCTCTCTCATATCATTATTATCAGCTAAGCTACAACCCTAGCTAGAAAAGGCAGGATGCTGTAAGCCAACGGTTAGCATTACCGCAAATGCTGTCTTCATTTGGTACCTATACACACGCTCTCTCTCTCTCTCTCCTCTCTCTCTCTCTCTCTCATATCATTATTATCAGCTAAGCTACAACCCTAGCTAGAAAAGGCAGGATGCTGTAAGCCAACGGTTAGCATTACCGCAAATGCTGTCTTCATTTGATACCTATACACACGCTCTCTCTCTCTCTCTCTCTCTCTCTCTCTCTCACCTCTCTCTCTCTCTCTCTCTCTCTCATATCATTATTATTAGCTAAGCTACAACCCTAGCTGGAAAAAGCAGGATGCTGTAAGCCCATGGGCTCCAACAGAAAAAAAAATAGCCCACTGACTAAAAGAAATAAAGAAATGAATACACAAGAGTATTAATAAAAAAAATTAGTATATACTATTTCCGCATAACCTTTCCTCACTGGGCTATTTATCCCTGTTGAATTCATTTGGGCTTATAGCATCATGACTTACAAGATGTAGCTTAGCTAGTAAATAAAAAATAATAATACCCGCATCACCTAACTTGGTCAAGGACAGAATCGGTACCTTTCCCTTGAGGTGCACATAGAGGTCATGACATATTACGCATGCGCACTAAACCTTAATCTCGTTTTTTAGGACCATCTGAGAGTGTAAATCTTTACACAAACTTTAATTAAGCCTAATATTTCTTTTTTTAGGAATGTGTGTATTGAAAAGACTAGCTAAAGTTGTGAATTTCTGTTAAAAAAAAAAAGTGAAAGTTGTCTGTACTTGAAACAACCTTATTGGTGCTATGCAGGAGAGAGAGAGAGAGAGAGAGAGAGAGAGAGAGAGAGATGTGTGCGTGCTTTAAGACATTCGATTCTTATTGTCTGTACTTGGAACAACCTTATTGGTGCTATGCAGGAGAGAGAGAGAGAGAGAGAGAGAGAGAGAGAGAGATGTGTGTGCGTGCTTCAAGACATTCAATTCTTATCCGACCTTTTTTGTTTAACCCATCAAATATTTACTTCGACTAAACAATTCATTCTGCCGTAAAATGAATTACCTCTGCTAACTGTGATACTACTAATAAAATTGTTTTTTTATCAATGTTCGTTTATCTTCCCAAATTTGCCCAATTATTAAAAGTAAGTGTCTACACGTTTCCAGAATCTGTTCAAGGTCAAACTACCAATTATGAAAAATTATGTGTCCGACCTTTTTGTAAGTCTATAGACTCGTTTCTAGACCCTGTTCAAGGTCAAACTACTACCAGGCTTACTGGCTAGTCTCGGTAGTATCACTTGCTATAGTCCATTTCTTTTAATGAGGCGCATTTGCACCGACTTGCAGCGGTGCCCATTTAGGTAGGAGAAGCTTCCTGAGCGCTGATTGGTTAGAATTATCTTGTCCAACCAATCAGCGATCAGGAAACTTTTCCGAGCTAAAAGGGCACCCCTGCGAGTCGGTGCAAATCTGCCTCGCTAAAAAAACTGACTATAGTTTAGCTTGCAAACTTCCTTGCAGACCTTGTTGGTCCAACTAGACCTGCTGGCCTAGACCTTAAAAGCTATAAAAAACTATTAGATTATTTCAATTTTTACTTCGACCGTGTTTTAGCCCCTGTTGTCTGTTTGTGAACAACTTCCTGACCACAATTTTACTCACAGAGTAGTGAAACTTTCAGGGATTAATTGTTATGTTGAGACGTGAAAGTGACTCAATTTTGAAAGTCCTAGGTCAAAGGTCAAGGTCAGGGTCGACCAAAATTGAGGCAAGCTGGTTTCGAGAAATAATCTTTGTTTGTGAACAACTTTCTGACCACAATTTTACTCACAGAGTAATAAAACTTTCAGGGATTAAGTGTTATGTAGAGAAGGGAAAGTGACTCTATTTTGAAAGTCGTAGGTCGAAGGTCAAGGTCAGGGTCGACCAAAATAGAGACAAGCTGGTTTCGAGAAATAATCTTTGTTTGTGAACAACTTTCTGACCACAATTTTACTCACAGAGTAATAAAACTTTCAGGGATTAAGTGTTATGTAGAGAAGGGAAAGTGACTCTATTTTGAAAGTCCTAGGTCGAAGGTCAAGGTCAGGGTCGACCAAAATTGAGGCAAGCTGGTTTCGAGAAATAATCTTTGTTTGTGAACAACTTTCTGACCATAATTATACTCACAGAGTAGTGAAACTTCCAGGGATTAATTGTTATGTTGAGACGTGAAAGTGACTCTATTTTGAAAGTCCTAAGTTAAAGTTCAAGGTCGAGAAATAAGCAGTCGTGGCGGAGGTCTACTGTCTCAGAGTGATTTTCTAGTTTTTTTTTTTCATGCACGTTACGAAATTCTATTTGGCTGTAAGTCTTAATACTTATTATTGTTTTCCTCAAAATGACAGGTCAAATTAATAGTTATATAACGAATCATTGGTCGTCTGCTAAAGTAATCTACAGTAGACTAGGTCTAGATAATAGGTTAAAAAAAAAACTCCAGTGGTTTAAATCACAGTGGGAAAATATATGTAAAAATCAATATTGATGATCCTTTTGTTTCAAAGCTTACACAGAAAAAAAAAATATTGAAATAGGCCTACAACAATAATGTTATCATCATCATCTCCTCCCATGCCTATTGACGCAAAGGGCCTCGGTTAGATTTCGCCAGTCGTCTCTATCTTGAGCTTTTAAATCAATACTTCTCCATTCAACTCCTACTCCATGCTTCATAGTCCTCAGCCGTGTAGGCCTGGGTCTTCCAACTCTGCTAGGGCCTTGAGGAGCCCAGTTGAAAGTTTAAAAAAAATTCAATAATGTTATAAGTTATAAAAATAAAATTTTGATCTTATATAAACTATGGTTTATTGACAATGAAATATAAATGACTGGATTTATAAGGAGCCGAATCTTTAATAATATACAGTATCATCATCATCATCATCAACAGCCGTTACTAGTCCACTGCAGAACAAAGGCCTCAGACATGATCTTCCACTTGCGTCTGTTTATGGCCTTTCGATACAGTATATATATATATATATATATATATATATATATATATATATATATATATATATATATATATATATATGTATATATATACACATATATATATATACTGTATATATACATATATACTGTATATATATATATATATATATATATATATATACTGTGTGTGTATATATATATATATATATATATATATATATATATATATATATATATATATATATATATATATACAGTATATATATATATACATATATATATATATATATATATATATATATATATATATATATACTGTATATATACATATATATATATATATATATATATATATATATATACTGTATATATATATATATATATATATATATATATATATATATATTAATAACCATTTGAACGTTAATGTAAAAAACCCATTTTTATCAGATATCCTCACTATATGTACTGCCAATCTCAATTCTTTTTTCTTACATGTTATAATATAATCTACTTTAGTTTTGTGTTTCGTAAGTGAGTAACTTATAATAAATTACATTACTACACTCTAATTCTAAAGACCAGGCTATTGGAGATCATAGTTCCTAAAAACTTAAATGATTCTAGGTTAAATAAAATTTGGAAATGAAATCGCCTGAAATTACATATAAAAATGAGGCTATATATCAGTTTAGTGAGATCGGTGTTACTCTATGGACATGAGTCATGGTATGACAATGAAACAATCTCCAATAAATTTAGTAGATTTGAGAACAAAGCCCTCAGAAGGATATTGGAAGCTAAATGGTAAGACAGGATTAGAAATGAAACTATAAGAGAGATTACTCGAGTGCCATATGTGGATGAGATCATGATGAGGGGTAGATAGAGATGGTTTAGGCATGATCTTCGCACTCCCCAAGAGAGATTAGTTCACCAAACGTTCAGCTGGGCTCCACAAGGCACTAGAAGAGTTGGAAGAACCAGGCCTACATGGCTGAGGACTATAAAGCGCGAAGTAGATGATGAATGAAGAAGTATTGAATTAAAAGCTCAAGATAGAGACGACTGGCGAAATCTAACCAAGGCCTTTTGCGTCAATAGGCATAGGAGATGATGATAAAATTACATTAAGAGGTAACCTTTGATAATATCAAAATATTAAAATATTAAAATATAAAATTATAAAGGTTAATAACATTTTTATTATTAAAATCAAGATTATTATTACTAAATCTACAAGAATATATAGAGAAATCTGGCTCCCACAATAATCACAGCCCTCCCTGATTTATCAAAGGAATATGAAAGTTGACAGTTGATAAAATACATTTCTCTGCAGACCAAAAAAAAAAAAAAAAAAAAAAAAAAAAAAAAAAATTAAAAGTTGTCCAAAACAGAACACCTAAAGGTTTACGATGACTCAGCAGATTTAAAAGCAGTTGACCCAGGTCTTAAAGGTCGCTAGCGAACGGCAGAGGCAAGGAAAGGGACATTATAGTGTACGCGACCCGTCAAAAAATGTCTGCCAAATGCAGAGATTCGACCATTCTCAGCTCTTCCCTATTTCTTAAATACAACACCAGAGGGACAGGGAGAGACCGAGAGGACAATGCCGATATATATATATATATATATATATATATATATATATATATATATATATATATATATATATATATATGTATACAGTATATATATATATATATATATATATATATATATATATATATATATATATATATATATATATATATACATATATATATATATATATATATATATATATATATATATATATATATATATATATATATGTATATATATAAATTATATATATATATATATATATATATATATATATATATATATATGTATATATATATATATATATATATATATATATTTATATATATATATATATATATATATCTATATATATGTATATATATATATATATATATCTATATATATATATATATACATATATATACATACATACATACATACATACATACATACATACAAAAGTGCTACATTAATGTACATTCATACACACTCAACCGATAGGCCTTCACCTAATGTCAACGGGGTGTAAAAAAAAAAAAAATAGAAATATGCAAAAATCTTTCCTCTTCTTCCTTTCTCTTCGCTGAACGTGTGATACACATGAACATTAGGTTAAGCAGGAATTAACTGTACAGAAGCGTCTCCACCCAGTCTCTCTCTCTCTCTCTCTCTCTCTCTCTCTCTCTCTCTCTCTCTCTCTCTCTCTCTCTCTCGCTTTGGCTTACATTGATACAGTGGCGTTTCGACACTACAGTTACCCCCCCAAAGTCCTTTCGCCAAAGCGTGTATTTCCATCCATTCTCTTTTACAATCCACTTAACAATGTTGTGAAACTTCTTCTTGAACTTTTAAATCTGTTTTTCTTTTTTCCCAGAATGACAGGAAGAAACCCGAAGCCATTTTGTGGTGATTCTCAAGAAAGAATTGCAGATTTAATTGAACATTTAAATCTGGTGTCTGCCATTAGCTTGTTCGTCTCTCTATTATTATTATTATTATTATTATTATTATTATTATTATTATTATTATTATTATTATTATTACTTGCTATGCTATAACCCTAGTTGGAAAAGCAGGATGCTATAAGCTGAGGGCTCCAACAAGGAAAATAGCCCAGTGAGGAAAGTAAAGAAAGACAAATAAAATATTTCAAGAACAGTAACATTAAAATAAACATCTCCTATATAAACTACAAAAACTTTAACAAAACAAGAAGAGAAAAAAGATACAATAATGTGCTCAAGTGTACCCTCAAGCAAGAAAACTCTAACCCAAGTCAGTGGAAGACCATGGTACAGAGGCTATGGCACTACCCAAGACTAGAGAACAATGGTTTGATTTTGGAGTATCCTTCTCCTAGAAGAGCTGCTTACCATAGCTGAAGAGTCTCTTCTACCCTTACCTAGAGGAAAGTAGCCACTGAACAATTACAGTGCAGTAGTTAACCCCTCGGGTGAAGAAGAATTGTTTGGTAATTTCAGTGTTGTCAGGTGTATGAAGACAGAGGTGAATGTGTAAAGAATAGGCTAGTATATTCGGTGTATGTGTAGGTAAAGGGAAAAAGAACCGTAACCAGAGAAAATAATCCAATGTAGTACTGTCTGGCCAGCCAAAGGACCCCATGACTCTTGAGCGGTAGTATATCAACGGGTGGCTGGCACCCTGCCCAACCTACTATCTACAAATAATCAAATAATAATCATTGCCGTTTTACTAAATCAACAGCAATCACAAGGAGGTTTATAGGCAGCGTTTAGGCAAGACCTACATGTTGGCTGTTGCTAAGGGCTACATCGGTCAGGACAGAAACAGGTAATCAAACAAAAGATTTAACAGTGATCCTATGCCAACAGGAAAAGGTCACTGGATATAACCAGTCTTTGGCTTAGATACACCGAGTGAGTACAGTTATTATTATTACTATCCAAGCTACAACCCTAGTTGGAAAAACAAGATGCTATAAGCCCAGGGGCTCCAACAGGGAAAAATAGCCCAGTGAGGAAAGGAAAAAAGGAAATAAATAAATGAAGAGAACAAATTAACAATAAATCATTCTAAAATAAGTAACAACGTCAAAACAGACATGTCATATATAAACTATAAACAACATCAAAAACAAATATGTCTTAAATAAACTATAAAAAGACTCATGTCTGCCTGGTCAACAAAAAAGCATTTGCTCCAACTTTGAACTTTTGAAGTCCAACTTAATGAAAATTATAAAAACAGGAAGACTCCGTTTGTGTGTGTGTGTGTGTGTGTGTGTGTGAGTGTGTATGTATGCGCGCGCACGAGGGTGTATGCACGGATATCGTGAGACACGCTATCCGCCCATCGTGCATGCGACTAGTGCATGCGACTAGTGCATCTCTCGAGTGCTTGAGCTTAATCGAGAATAGAGATGAAAGTAAAAGCCAGTTCTTACGCCATGAAGTGTTTTTTCTGCATTTTCTGATGATGCAGTTTTTATCTCTTCATTTATGGATTTAGGCTCCATTAGCCCAGCGCTGGGGGCCTGGGAGACCATTCCGTGAGGTAGAAGATACAAGAGGTTGTAATAGAAGATGTAAGAACATAGGCAGAGTAACAGGAAAATGCCTTTATATTCAATATGTATATATATATATATACAGTGTATATATACATATATATATATACAGTATATACATATACATATATATCTATCTATCTATATATATACATATATATATATATATATGTGTGTATAAATATATATATATATGTGTGTATGTGTATATATACATATATATACATATATACACATATATATGTTTATATGTGTATATATATATATATATATATATATATATATATATATATATATATATACATGTATATATATATATATATATATATATATATATAATTTGTTTATTCCTTCATCTTTTCCTTTAAAAAATAGTTTTTTTATTTACTGTACAGCTAACTACTCCATCAAGATAATTATTATTATTATTATTATCATTATCTAATCTGCAGCACAACCCTGGTTGGAAAAGCAGGATCCTACAAGCCTAAAGGCTCCAACAGGGAAAAAACAGCCCAGTGAGGCAAGGAAATAAGGAAATAAATAAGCTATAGGAGAAATAATAAATAAAGAGTATAAAATATATCTAAAGATCAGTAACAACGTCAAAACGCGAAAAAAAAATAGGCTCGCGTGACCGTCTGCCATGTTGCATGCACGTATTCATTACAGTAAAACACTTTTTTTCACACGTTAGCTTAGACGGATTAATGGTCGTTGTTTCAGTATTATCAAGTTATGCTTTTTTTCTGAATCATTCTTTTATTTTCTAATTTCGATTATATTGATTTCATAAATATATCGTGGTTTTATTTTTCAAAAGAATGTAGGCCTATAGGCCTACAGATTTCGACGGCAAAACAAAAGCCAGGATAGATGTTCACCAGAACGACTTTGTCGTTATAAGATGTATAAAGTATAATGTATGAGAATTAAATGTAATTAGCAGACTGATAACAATATGTAACACATTCTAAGTTTTATGTGTGTAACAATGCATCTCTCCCCATTGCCCCAACAATATACGTATCCAAAACGAAGGTACCTTTTAACACGGTACTTTCCACAATGCTTCTCTTATTTTCAAAATATCTACGAGAGAAGAATTGCTTATAGAAAATCATGGTTGTCAAAACAGAATCAATTTCCACATTGCGTCTTTCTTTTTTCCTCAAAATATCTACGAAAGAATCGCATATAGAAAATCATGGTTGTCAAAACAGAATCAATTTCCACATTGCGTCTTTCTTTTTTCCTCAAAATATCTACGAAAGAATCGCATATAGAAAATCATGGTTGTCAAAACAGAATCAATTTCCACATTGCGTCTTTCTTTTTTCCTCAAAATATCTACGAAAGAATCGCATATAGAAAATCATGGTTGTCAAAACAGAATCAATTTCCACATTGCGTCTTTCTTTTTTCCTCAAAATATCTACGAAAGAATCGCATATAGAAAATCATGGTTGTCAAAACAGAATCAATTTCCACATTGCGTCTTTCTTTTTTCCTCAAAATATCTACGAAAGAATCGCATATAGAAAATCATGGTTGTCAAAACAGAATCAATTTCCACATTGCGTCTTTCTTTTTTCCTCAAAATATCTACGAAAGAATTGCTTATAGAAAATCATGGTTGTCAAAACAGAATCAATTTCCACATTGCGTCTTTCTTTTTTCCTCAAAATATCTACGAAAGAATCGCATATAGAAAATCATGGTTGTCAAAACAGAATCAATTTCCACATTGCGTCTTTCTTTTTTCCTCAAAATATCTACGAAAGAATCGCATATAGAAAATCATGGTTGTCAAAACAGAATCAATTTCCACATTGCGTCTTTCTTTTTTCCTCAAAATATCTACGAAAGAATCGCATATAGAAAATCATGGTTGTCAAAACAGAATCAATTTCCACATTGCGTCTTTCTTTTTTCCTCAAAATATCTACGAAAGAATCGCATATAGAAAATCATGGTTGTCAAAACAGAATCAATTTCCACATTGCGTCTTTCTTTTTTCCTCAAAATATCTACGAAAGAATCGCATATAGAAAATCATGGTTGTCAAAACAGAATCAATTTCCACATTGCGTCTTTCTTTTTTCCTCAAAATATCTACGAAAGAATCGCATATAGAAAATCATGGTTGTCAAAACAGAATCAATTTCCACATTGCGTCTTTCTTTTTTCCTCAAAATATCTACGAAAGAATCGCATATAGAAAATCATGGTTGTCAAAACAGAATCAATTTTAAGATTATGACGGTAAAAATTGTATATGCAGTTGTGGCATTTTGATTAATCTTATGAAGCATTAAGAAGATGGCCCACCCGGGGAATTTTGCTAGGCCTATTCCTATTTTGTTTACATCTATTAGTTTATCAAAAGTATTACATAAATATAGAGGATACACAATTTCAACCGGTGATGAGGTGTGGTACAGAGGTAGATGGAGAAAGCTGGTCAGAAACATCGACCCCACATAGAAGTGGGAAAAGATATAGACAAAGAAGAAGAAGGAGAAGAAGAAGAAGAAGTTACACAATTTCACTTCTCTATAAACATTGTTGATACAGTTGATAATTAAGACCTTGGTCTTATTAGTGTTACAGAATGGAAGACATTTAACCAAATGAAAATTACCATTTCAGAAACCTTGGTGACGTTCAAATAAATATTGATGACAATTTGATCTAGATATTTTGTAATGGTCGTGACCTGGTTGCGTTACTGGACTGTAATTTGTCTTTGAGTGTTCAAATATATAATATAATTAACCTCAATATCTCAGAATAAATAAATGAATGAATGAGTCGTGGTATGATGATGAAACAATATTCAACAAATTTTGTAGATTTGAAAACAAAGCCCTCAAAAGAATATTGGGAGTTAAATGGCAGGACAGAAAAAGTAATGAAATCGTGGTGAGGGGTAGATAGAGATGGTTTGGGCATGCTCTTCGCACTCCCAAAGAATGATCAGTTCACCAAACTTTCATTTGGGCTACACAAGGCACTTGAAGAGTTGAAAGACCCAGGCCTACATGGCTGAGGACAATAAAGTGTTAAGTAGGAGATGGTGAATGTTGAAGTATTGAATTAAAAGTTCAAGTTAGAGACGCCTGGCGAAATCTAACCGAGGACCTTTGCGTCAATATGCGTAGAAGGAGATGGTGTTATTGATGATGAGGACGAATGTTCTATTATGAAACTTGTGATTAACTTTTCTTTTAATAGAACTAACTATCGAAACTTTGTCTATTACAATTTACCTAAAATGCAAGTTAAAAGGTTGCAAAAATAATATACAGATAAGCAAGAGAATTGCCAAACACCGTAAAAACAACAAATTGTGTCAATACGAGACTAAAGTTACGGATGGTTTCAAGTTAGGACTTACCTCAGCAGTGGATTCTGATTACTCCATATGCGGACCAAATATCGCACTGAAAGCTGATGATAAAAGTCTTTCGAGACGTTCTTGTTAAGTGAGTGCTTATAGAAGCGTGGATATGATAATTAACACTGACTACACTGTATGATTCGCTAAATACTTCCATTAAGTACAATGTCAAAGACAAATAATCCACGCGAGTCTTGCAGTAAACTGAATCTTTTCATGTGGAAGGGTCCCAAGAAAACAGTCTTTAAAGTAAGATTTTAACTGCCAGACGAACAAAGAACCTTACTTTGTTTATCTTAAAGTACGTCCACATATGCCCTTGTCAAGGTACGTCCACGCATGCCCTTGTCAAGGTACGTCCACACAT
>NC_090753.1:75387014-75549514 GCF_036898095.1 Palaemon carinicauda
CCATTTCTCTAATTTTATATTGCTAGCCAACTTTTCCCTTGAGTGCCTAAATTATATAGATAAAAAAGCCATTTTTTTGTGGGACATATGACTAAAGAGAGGCTTTTTAAAATTAATTTAAAAAGTCATTTGCTCACTGAAAACATTTTTTTATGTTATTCTGTCGAAAATTTAATTTCTACACTGTGCATAACATTTATGTATTGATCTTAGGCCTACCATTATAGCAAACCTTATAAATCATATGTTTTCTCCTTGTATTTCGCGAAGATGAAGAATCTATAATAAAACGTTGATACATTAAACCTCTACAGTTTTCCGGATAGGTTGATAAAGAAACAATGAAGTAATATGAACTTTTATTATAGATTTTAGAGAAAAGGATACAGAAAATATGTTGGCTATTCTGCTATGCACGACTGCGCATTGCTTATAAAATACTGACGTCAATATTTGATTGAAATATTTTAGACTTATACGATTTAATCGCATGAGTGCTAATGCAATATTAGTTATTTATATTTCGCAATAGAGAGTTATTTGTGCATATGCTGAAAACAATTCCACGCTACGCAGTAGAACAGATTCAATAAAGCAGTGTAGCCAAATTGTAAACGCACTACAAAATAACGGAAAACTTCTGAACTCTAATTAATCGAAAGTTTGTAGCAGCCTCAAGGATCACATCTTTTTACTTTAGTGCAATTGTTTTGATAGATAAAAATATTTATTTTGCCACACGTACTTTTTTCATATATCACAAGGTGTCTATTTCCACATATCAACACTACGCCATCTTGGTTATATCAAACTACACAAAGTTCACTGGCCTCTCATTTTCAAGTCAGGCAGCCCAAAACAGTAACATTAACGTAATATATTTAATATATTCTTTAAATGAAAAATCCAAATTCTCTCATAGCAAATCATAAATGTTATTTTTAACCAAACAGGAAATAACTTTACTAGCTTGCTACGTTTCTCGAAATTTTTTTTTTTTTTATAATTTATCATGTAACGCAGGTATAGATTTTATACAAAGTAAATTCGATAAATTTTTATATTTAGTAAACCTTTGGAAAGCATTATATTTCCTCAATATATAAAGAAAAGCAAAAAGCCATTTTATCTTGTCTTGCGCATTGTGTTTAGTGTCTCGCCTTCCTCTGAATTTTTCAGGAAGACAATTTTATAATCATTTTCCCATTTTATAAACATTTGGAAAATATTATATTTCCCTGATATATAAATAAAAACACTCTAAAATTATTTTCAAATATTATATTTTAAAAGATAAAATAACTTGACTAGCTAATTTCCTCTATTTTTCTCCAATAAATAATCCCGTAATGCGAGTCTGAATTTTATAAAAAAGGTAATTTTCTTAATTCTTATAATTAATGAATCTTCGCAAAATACTAAATCTTCCAAATATATATGTAAAAAACTAAAATCAATTTTATTCCATCTTGCGCATTGTGATAGTCTTCGTTTATGGGTAATGGTTGGAATTGGCAACACTGTCCAGTCAGACGCCTTCTACGACGCGTTACCGGTCTTTCCAACGCCATCAACGCTTAACCCTAAATAATCAACAAGATGCTGAGAGGACGAGGTAAATATATCTTAAATAATAGTATATTGGTTGGTGAATGTTTTGATGTAAAGCAGTCCAATTTTAAAGTTATATAATAGCCAGTAAATAATGTTTTTCTTTGGAACTCGCCGGTTCGGTCCAAAGCTGACGCCATGTTGTAAGTGCAAAAAATGCCGAAGGAAATCGAAATGACCCCTCTTCATATTCTAATGTTAAGCAAACATTAAACCCCGTTTATGAATCTCTTAATAGGTAAAGAGGATCTATTATCGGAAAGGTCTGTCGTAGTTGAAAGCGGTCTTTGATTCTTTCGTCATCCCTTTAAAATCCTATATCGGTTAGCAGCTTTAGCCTATCACTTAATTCTCTCGTATTTTCTAATTGGTTTTTCGTTCTGTACGGCTGCGGTTGGATTAGAAGGTCGGACAAATCAAAATGTAGGATAAATATTTACTATATCGCAGTATACCTAACAAGGTAAGAAAAAGCACAAGAAATACCGCGTAAGGTTTGTTATTAGAAGAATATTGAAAGTGTAAGGAAAGACTAAAATCTTGACCTTTTGGGGGGGGGGGGGTGGTTATGTATGATAGCGGCCACCTACATGTATTGCGTCTTGAAATACGGCAGGGTAAGGGGGGGGGGGGGAATGTTGGGTAAAGTTTTACTACATTGCAGATTATCATGGACAGAAAATGTTTTCCTGAAGTAAATGACGTAATTTGACTTTCATTTCAACCACAAACAAACAGAACAATCAGTTCGACTAACTTCAAGTTGCCGAATTGGTTGTTGTTGTGGTTGAAATGAAGGTGAAAACCGGTTAAATCACGTTATTTACTACAGGAAAATATATATTTTCTGTTAAAATGTTTAAATATAATGAGTCTTGTTCCAATTCAGGCTCACTTCACTTTAGTAGGTAATTTTGTATATTATTACATCTTGTGACTACGCACAAGAAATATATGATTTCCTATAGCAAATAACGAGATTTAACCGATTTTGATATCCATTTCAATCGCAAACAAACAGATCAACCAATTTGGTTAGTTATAAGTTGACGAATTGGTTGATGTTATTACGCATGAAATGAATGAGAAAACCAGTTAAACCACGATATCTACTATAAGAAATCATATATTTCCTGTACGAAATCACACAATGAAATACAATATAAATGAACCATATAAATATTAACACTGTGGACATATATACTGAGTTAAAATATATAAACAACAGATGGCGGGGACGATAACATAAGCAACGTTACCAATGTTTGACAGAACTACCAACGATCACAGTGTTACCAACGGCACGATGTCATTACTAGAGGTACAAATAAATTTTTCCATACGTAAACTAAATAATACTACCATAAAAATATTACACAATAAATAAAGAGTACCAAAAGGCCACAGAACCTAACAAACCCACCTAACCTTGCCTAGAAGTACCCCGGTCACAAAACACATATAATAAGAATGGGGGAATGACTTACCTTGATACACAGTACTACCAACGGAGACGAATAGTACACAGAACTACCAACGACACGATGGCATTACTAGAGCTAGAACTGCTAAATATCTCCTCAGATATATTCAATAATTTCTCCATATAAGTGGTACGAAATATATAAAAAGTACAGAAAGGCCACAGAACCTAACAAACCCACCTAACCTTGCCTAGAAGTACCCCGGTCACAAAACACGAATAATGACTATTGAGGAATGACTTACTTTTATGAAGGAAACGTCGAAACTTGGTGGACTCGGAAGGAAGAGACTGACGGATTAACTTGTGACTGGGATTAAGAAAATGGTCAACATAACCTGAATTATCACCAAAATTACCATGGAATTGAGCCACTGCAATTAGATATGGAATGCTGCAACCGGTACAAGTTTCTATAATATGTTCCATCTCAAAATACGCGAAAAAAAACGCACTAGTAACGAAGGACGAGTAACTAGGTCAAAGGTTAAAACGGGAAAGGCAGGGGAACAATGGGTCGGAAAACAGCGCATACAGAGATAAAGGAAGGGGGGGGGGGGTAGGGAGATATTTGAATAGGCCTAGAGTGATGATTGGTTAAGGGAAAAACAACGAACAAAAGAGAAAACATGAATGAACTAAATACGGAAACTAGACGAAAGAAAAGTTTTATAAGACACAGAGGAGAGAAAAGGAACTAACCAACAAAAATAAATACAAACAATATAGGAAGATAAAATGGAATGAACGTCAAATAATAGTGAATGGGAATATAAAATGAGGAGATCATACCGAGAATTAACTGGATAAAAAAACTAGTCCAGGGTAAGTATTTATGTGAAACCGGGAAGGGATAAAGAAATAACCCAACAAATAAAACCAATATAGGAAGGTAAAATGGAATAATATTGAATGGGAATAAAAAATGAAAAAATAACACTAATAAAAAGAGTAAAAGGGGGAGTGGAAACTCCTGCGCAGGGGGCGGGGGGATATATGCGCAGATGGGAAACTGATGAAACGAACGTATGTACAAATGGGAAAGGAATTAACAAAACATAAACCCAATATAGGAAGGTAAAATGGAATGTATGATAAATTATATTGAATGGGAATATAAAATGAGAAAATAATACGGTAATAAAAAGAGTAATAATGGAGAGAAACGAAGGACGGAAGGTGGGGCGAACGAACAAACGAACAAATGGGTGCTAATGTTAGCATGAAACGCTAACATTTGATCTACATCAGGTATGGAATGCTAACATTTAATCTACATCAGGCGTTGGCAGCACTGGTTACTGTACTACTACAAGAAATAACCTTTGAAACGGCTCCTCCCAAATATATCCAGGTATACTGATTTGTCTTTTTCTACGGTTATAATAAATACCAGAAAGAAATGTATAGAGAAGAAAAGGACTGAATTACGGATATATATCGATTCCCCAGTATGTTTTCCCCACCCAAAACCCCGAGTTCCCACTGGGGGTCCCCCATTATCGGCGGATATAGATGTATATATATTTCTGTAACTATTCATTTGCGACGGGAACGAGTGTTATTTTCGGAGGGAGCGTAATTTTTCCTATAAGAAAAAGTAGTTGGAATACTAGGATACATTGAGATGTAATAATATACAATGAAACCCTTTAGTACTGGCAAAAGGTAATGTTGAGCTTGTCACGCTAACATTAGCAATGTTACGATAATTATGTCTACATGGGCAACACTAAATACATTGGTTCTTGTTTTGCCACTGGCTCGCTTCGCTCGCATGAAAATAAAACATCAAGCTCGTATGTACTGGCAAGCGGGAATGTCGAGCTGCGCACGTTCAAAAACTAGTAAAACTAACACACTAAAATTAAAGAAATTAATGACTTGCTTTTATGACCTGGACGACGAATCTTGTGGGTCACCTGGGTGTTGTGACTGTGATGTCTTAACTTCTGTATATCCACATGGCCTTTCCTTGTTTTCTTAGCTAGTTTAAACGTTGGGCTATTACATTATGAGATATAAGAAAATTATCAACATTGGATGCCGTATCAAAGAATTCACCGAAATGCAATTAAGTATGGAATACTTTAGTCGTTACAAGTTTCTACGACTTCCATCGTAAAATACGCAAAAAAGACCCCAATTGAACTTACTAAGACCTGTTTTGTACAAAGGTTTCCATGGAAAAGGGGTTGTTGGGAAATGTTAACCCCTCGGTGCAAACTTTACATACGTATGGGTTCGTGATTGGTTAACGGAAAAACAACATAGTCTAGAGAGTAAACATGAATGAACTAGAATGGGAAACTTGTCCAGAGTAAGTATTTGTGAAATTTGGTTGTGACAAGGTAATAACAAAAGGTAGAAAGGAATAATAGCTAGATAAATGGAGTGTATAATGAATAATATTTAATGGCAATATAAAATGAGGTGATTTTATATGGTATTGGATAAAATTTTGTAATTCAAGGGTCAAACGTATTATGTATACATGAGTATTACATAAAAGGAATGGTATAGCTGTACTGGATCAAGTAAAATCCTTGAATAAACCAGGTGACGTCGTATACTTGAATGAGGCAGGTAAAATGACGGGGGGAAATGCGGAGGGGTTATAAGAGAAGTAATTCTATTGGTGGAGCCGTGGGAGGAGTATATGCCCAGGTCGAAAACTGCTATGTATAAACGAACGAGAGCGACAACAATCGACCCGTAGAATGTCAACCAATAAATGAAAAATATACCGTTAGTATAGGATATAGATAATTTGCGTATTTTTACATTGGTTTATTATACATCCAAGAAGGGGAGCCTCTTTAGTTTATGGGTACCAGCCAAAAATAAGTACAAAAATGTCCAAAATCGGCTCTTTTTCAAGGGAATGATCACAGAATGTAATATTAAGTTCACAAAATTTGTAAATGCTTGTCCCAACAATCCACATACTGGGACCACTCTGCGTATGAAAGGGGGAAACGTGCGAGAAAAATGGATAACTATCCCAAAATTCCCCTCCTAACCTGACCTACAAGCCGTGTCCTTACCTTCCTCTTGACCTCGTGTATATATGTGGAAAAGAAGAGAATTATGATACAGAAAGCTAAGGTGCCGCCGATGGAAGGGTGAATCCCTCCGCCCAGCAACTGAACTGAATTAATGTGCTTTCACTGGATTTTGACCGTAAGTGCAAATAAACAAAAGCTTACTGTTAAAGAACCGGGTTACTTTTTAGAGATTAATGGATTTCTGCTCCACCGTGAGGTCACTTCGGTCACTAAACAAGTAAAACCTCAAGCTCCTGGGTACTAGCAAGCGGTGCGTGCTGAGCTGCACACGCGAACCTCTAAATTTCTAATAAGTTTTTATTAGCAGTAAAATTGTCGTTTTCAAAGAAAACCTAAATTTTTCTAAATTAAACGCCTGTTTTTTAGTTGGAAAGCTTTTTCCTTCGTACTTATAATTAAACCAAAAAATTGGGTGTGTCTCAGAACTGCTTGTCACGCTCAGGCCTACATACATGTCCAAATATGGTAAACTTTGTCATATGGCAGGGAAGGCAGGAGGAGGAACTACATACAAATAAACGATTAGGAATAGTTCCATTGGTAGAAATAAAGTGGAAGGTGGTCTTGTGCGCAGGAAGCAATAAGTCCTTATCGCACAACAAGCTATCCACAAACTGGAGCAGATATGTCTGACTTCTAAAAAATGTAAACAAAAGTAAAAATATGTTATCGATAAGAAGGGTTAGTTTCACTGTTATTGAATCGCCGTACTCTGTAGTTCGTTGGGATCGCCAGAAAAGTAACATACTAGGACTACTCAGTGCGTTGTATATAGGCAAACTTATTCTTTTGAAAGTAATTGACGATACATATGAAATATATTTGACATGAAAATATGATTTTACAGAGATGATAGGCGAGAGTAAAAGGAATGAAATTATGATAGGCGAGAGTAAAAGGAATGAAATTATGATAGGCGAGAGTAAAAGGAATGAAATTATGATAGGCGAGAGTAAAAGGAATGAAATTATGATAGGCGAGAGTAAAAGGAATGAAATTATGATAGGCGAGAGTAAAAGGAATGAAATTATGATAGGCGAGAGTAAAAGGAATGAAATTAGTTTACAGCAAGGTTACAAATGTGATCTGTGAAATGTCCTTAGAGCTGTGAAAGAAAAGTAAATAATGTAAGAATTTGGAAATTCATAACAAAATAGATAAGAATTATATAGATGGAGACATTTTCTCGGTAATTATTTAATTGATAATTTTGTATGCCTTTAGATGTAATATTCTGATGGAATTCCGCCAAACGGTAGCTCTCGACAGCTTGCCAGTGTCTTAGTTGATGGAAGGTAAATGGAAAGAGCTGGGATGGGGGTGAGCGACACACCTATGTCTTGCCTAAGCGAATGCTCTCTGTGTGATATGAGGAGGATCACATATTCCAGCATAGAAATTCACTGAGATAGCCCTTACATAATGACCAAGAAAGACTAGAATCGCGTGTCTTTGTTTTGGGGTGATATGAGGATAGCTATGTGTATAAGCTGTTGGACCAGGTAATGAGGGCTCACCAGGGAATGTCTCCATTGTCCAAGGTAAATTAGCCTGTACACATTTAGGAATTAAAGTTAGAATCCCCAAACCTTCATTTGATAATCTAAAGAAAGGAGCCGGGGATTTTTTTAGTGAAGTATCCTTAGATCTGGTATACGACAGTGTGCTGCACTCTTTAGTACGATGTCATCATCTCCCGTGCCTATTGACGTAAAGCTCCAAGGTTAGATTTCGCCAGTTGTCTATCTTGAGCTTTGATTCTCCATTCATTATTGCCTACTTCATGTTTCATAGGCCTTAGCCATGTAGGCCTGGGTCTTCCAACTCTTCTAGTGTCTTATAGAGCCCAATTAACATCTACCCCTCGCCATGATCTCATTCACATATGGCACTCGAGTAATCTCATAGTTTCATTTCTAATCCTGTCATGCCATTTAACTCGCAATATCCTTCTGTTGGGTATGATGTAGAATAAACATATTATTTAAACTTGCATATGGGTTATATTTTTTAATGATATAGCTTGTACTTGCACACCAATGTACCTGGCATGGTTTGACGTTCAGTGTACATCATCGCAGTGAAGAGGTTTACGTGCCACATAGTGATAGTTTAACAGCAGTATCCAGCTTTGCTGAAAGCTGGCGTCCATTCAAGTTGTTTGTATAGTTAGGATAAATTCAAATAAATCATCTACGCTTGTTGACTCAAAGGGCCTCAAATTACTTTTTAAAGATTGTGGATGGGGGTGCAAAAGAACTGGAAAAGTTAATCCTGGCATTTAAAGATTCTCTCTGGCATTACATGAAAAGATTCCTTATGTTGTACACTGTTCTACCATGAGCATGTGGCTGGCAATAATTTTAAAAGGCATGAAAAATATTAGCTTAACTATTTTAAATAGGCTGCTTTGTTTTTTATAGTACACAATTTTTAGCACCAAATTAAAAAAAAAATTCAGACCCATTTTAGGATTCTGTATAATAAAAATGTGTGCCTAAACTGTTGCAAATAGCATTAGGTTGTGAAGAGCATTCTATGTAGTTAACATTTTATACATTTTAAAATTATCCTCACTGAAGCAAAGCTGTACATTGTATGTTTCTGGCTTATGGATTTTCTAAGCTTGATAATTAGCACTTTTGTAATTTACTATAACTAAATATTTCTGATAGCACCTATACTTACTGCCTGTAAGTGGAAGGGAATATTATTTATCTGTTTTTTAATCTGATTTTGAATGTTCTAGGTCGCCGTGCTTGGAGGGATACCCCAGTTGAGCCTCCAGTGGTAGAAACCCCTATTGAGGAGACAAACAATTTGCTACCTTCGCCATTGGACGTGAAAATGATGGATGCCAGTGATGTAAGTGCTTTGTTTCGTCTTTGTTTTCAGATAAGGAATGGTTTCTGCCTAAAGAGCAAGCTTTAGTAAGTGACTAGGCCAGAACGGGAAGGTTGTACGGTATATTGTAGATTAGCGAATTGCTGGTTCTCTAGTAGACTTGTGGTGTGCTCATACATATTCTTGAGATAGGGAATGTTAATGGATTTGAGAAATGTTGTTAAGGGATGTTCTGTCCACTGTAAGGGTACGTCAGCTCTTTGCAGCCTCCCTTCAGCCCTTAATCGCATACATTTTAGTGTACAACTACAAAAAGTCCCCAACTTACAAACGATAAGATACAAATTCAATAGAAAATCACAAATTTAAGATTAAGAAATATTGTATTAAAACTGTTTTATACAGTATGTAAGATGACATTTGTAATAACCACACATTTTCTTATGAAACCCAACTATTTATTATTTTAGCTGGGAGTCATAGGCATGGTAGTCAGAGTACTGTTACCTAGGTCAAAAGTTACAAATATCTTGCAAACAGGCTCATGGAACCTTGATAAATTTTGTAAGTTGAGGACCTGTTCCCTCTGTCTTATTGTCCAACCTCTACATTTTTAACTCGTAGTGCCACTGCAAGGTTTTACCCCATTTGTAACGTGCCCCATAATGATTTCCTTTCAGTGGTGACACTGGTAGAAGTTCAGGGGTGCCCATAAAAGCTTATTTATATATCTAGTTTATTTTCCCTGCAACACCCTTATTTTGACCAAAGATGGTTGTTCCTTTTTAGGGGGCCTCTGATAATGAGATGCCTATGGAAGGAGAGGAGGAGAAGACGAGGAAAAGGCCCTGGGAGAAACCTGGAGGTGAGTTAATCTTGTAAACAGGAAGTAATAGAATACAGTATTTTTTGTATACTTTGAGGCACCTCTTTAATTTAAAGTGCACAATCAGATTTGATCTGTGATTTCTTGTTTGAAATAATTTGTGAAATATAAGAGGTGTGGAGATTTAATATTTTGAAGTGTTACAACTCGTTATTCCTTTAATGATGTGGGTAAAGTGTGCATTCCCTTTGTGTTAAGAGTTTGTTTCCCCTTCAAAGTTTTTTGTCTATATTAAAAGCAGGAGATTCAGTATGTAACCCCTTATAAACATTAATTTTCATGGTGTGCATTAAAAGACTAAGTTTTTTTATCAAACGGAGAAGTTCTACACCAAAAAAAAAGAGCCAAGGTTTGGTTTTCATCCTTGCGCCAAAGACGATATGCACACTCAGCATTAGATTTCGAAAATGCTTATCACAGTAGGTTGAATTGATAATTTCTTTGAATTTGTCTTTTCAGTGCTTTTTCGAATATAACACACTATTTCTAGAAAATTTAGAATATGCCCACTAAGATAATTTGTCAACTCGCTCATGCTTTATTGTATTTTATAAATAATTGTATTCATATGGAAGATTTCTATTATGTGTTGGGAACAGTTAAGCATTTGGGGAGAAACTAAATT
Source organism: Palaemon carinicauda (assembly GCF_036898095.1). Classification (NCBI taxonomy): domain Eukaryota; kingdom Metazoa; phylum Arthropoda; class Malacostraca; order Decapoda; family Palaemonidae; genus Palaemon; species Palaemon carinicauda. The sequence continues at coordinate 75,397,532 of NC_090753.1, forward strand.
CTGGGATATTTGCAAAAAAAATCATTCAATGTTCAGTTATTTCCATGAAATAAAGGTAAGGTATGAGAAGCACTGATGAGAAGTTTCATCAATAGTATAATTATAAATTTAATACTCATAATTATAGATTCCTCAGTTTACACAACCTAAATGCAGTTAGTGTCAGTGTTTTTTTGTAACACGAACTGTGTTTTTTTGTAACACGAACTGTTCTATGTATATTTTCAAGTTTATTGCATGCATACGTTCAACTTAATTTTTTCAAGAAATTTATAAACTAATTTGGATGTATGCCTTAGGATCTGAAGAAACTGGTGAACTCCAGCTGTAATTATGTATCAAATTTAAATTACATGTACCTCCATGCATGTCATACTGTTACATTTAAGTTTTATTTGGAATCAGCCAAGTTAATTATATATTTTTATACATATATATACACACATATATATATATATATATATATATATATTTGTGTGTGTATTAGGTATATATATATAATCTTTTGTACTTTGTTAGTATGCAGTTAATACAATGTTAGTATGCAGTTAATACAAGCATAATTTAAGTCTGCTGTCCTGTCTGAATTGTAAAGTATACTGTGAAATGAAGTCTTCCACTCTTGAGGTTCCAGAACAACTTTCAACGCAAAACATCGTCCTTTGATAGGAGAGTGCCCTAAGCGACGCTAGAATGACCATTAACATTAACAGGCCTATAACCACTGGCAGGACAGGTGGTGCTGAAGTGCCTATCGAACATTTCTGTCGGACACACTCTTTACTTCGTCTGCAAGCGGGGAACATACTCCTACCTCTCTAATTATGGCTGTTTTAACCTGTTCTCAATTTTGTTGGTTAATTTTTTGTTTTCTCTTCAGAAGTGTATTGCACGCATGCAGATGCTTTCATGTTAACTTTTAATAATTCAAGGTTATGCAATTTTTCCTGGTAAAAACAGCAAATGTGTGGTAGGTTTTTCCATGCCATTATTTTAATCATTGTTCCTGTAGCACGCACAGTTCAACCCCCTCGCCTTGTGCTGTTGTAAGACAACAATCTGACCCTGAGGGTATTTGTTGATCATTGCTGAACTCCTGCTTCATTTGGGGAATGTACTTGAACGTGTGGCATCTGTTCTGGTGCTTTATGAAGTGCCTTCTCTTGTTTGAGAATATTCATTGGTTTTCAAGACATTACCTCATCTTTGTTGTACTCTTCAGACTGATACATGATACTTGGACATGTCTCGTTACGTTTACATAAGTCACTGCGGTACAGAGAACCAAACCTAGACAAGGATGCAGTACATGGTACTGTAGCCTAAGCTTCTGTTGTCTGTGTTCTGACCGAGCACAGCACTCGGAAGAAGGGTCCCCTCACATTTTGGAACCAAGGATCTGTCTCTTCATTTTAAAGATGCAGGAGACCCTCCCGTACATAAGCATGATCTTGGATCACTTGTATACACTCGCATGGTATGAAACCAGATGACCTGTTACATGGTCTTCCACCGCTTGGGCAGTCCATGCGTTGGATATTTCCTGTGCTAATGCTTGACCGGGAATGGGAACAATGATTTTATGTAACTGAGAGCACAAGGCTCTCTTCTTGGATTGCATGTGGAGAGACTGCTTAGAAAGCAGTTTCTTCGGTCAGTGAGTCTCTGCTGTGGGATCTGCTTCTCATGACTATCCTACTGGATCAACTAGTTCCCTGGTAGTTCCCTACTTGCTTTTAGTTAAGTTTTGTAAAATCATGAGACCTTGGCAAATCTCAAGTTTTTCATCTGGTACAAAGGCAGTGACCTTCACCCCAGTCGGCTAATCATTGGGCCAATTGTCCTGAAGTGATGAGGTAGTTCCCAATTCACTAACTTCCAGTGGTCTGCATCTTTTTAATTACGTTGCTGTAGAAGCAACGCGGAGTGGGTGAAGGGTAGCTGTGACTCAATGTAGAGTAGTTTGCTGTTACCTTCAAGGGTCTAGGTCCTTGGAAGGGCTGTCTTTGCCATGCCAACGGGGTCGGCTTTGAAGAGAGCTCCAGTTGTCTATTCCTCTTATGTGTCTGACCTTGTAATTTCAGAAGGGGCAGTAGATGTAAAAAATAAGGAAAAATTCAAGTATTAGCTGTGCTTGCACTTTCAGTGGCATACCAGACTTTCCCTTGTAAGTCTCCGAAAGTTCTGCCTTTGTAAGTTAAGGGGGGAGAAGCACGCACACGTAGACTGTAATGAGGGTTCTACAGTTCTGCTCTTTCCTGTGGATGAGTTGTCAACTAACTTCTCTGCTGAACAAGTTTGTTCATCAAACTTTACCATAGAGACAAAGTGGTCTGCCACTAGAGTAGTAAATCTACACTAATTTCTTGAGAGAATATATATTACCTTTACTCCTTTCGAATGGTTCGTCTGTTGCAATGGTTCAAGTCTGTTGCAGAAGTCTTTTCTGCTACTGTTGTATATGACAAGGTACACTGACAACTGGCAGGAAAGTTTAAACCAGCCAGTAATTTGGTTCAGAAGGGACTTCCTTCTGTGGACGAGTCTTGTATTGAATGGCAGTGCTTTGTCTTCTTGTAGGAACAAGTTTCAATCCGGAAGAGATTTTCATTTTTCCTAACTCTACGAACCTGAATCTTTAAAGTTGTACTTCCAGGCCCAAAGGTCAAGAGTAATTGATGTACGAACGGGTGGGCACGACACCTGCCTGTGGCTATAGTTGTATGAAATTTTAGTGGCTGTTTCAGCGTCGCAGAGGTCATATTCCCTATTATAGGACCGTGGGTTGTATAGTTGAGGAACACGTGAATAACTTTAAATTTGTGATATTTCCTGGCTCTTTGTAATATTTATTTTATTTCAATAGATAGCACTTTGTTTTAGTTATTTTTAATTTTGTTTGCGGTTTCCTTTTTTGTTTTGCTTGGTTTTGTTTTAGAATTTTCTGCACATCAGTGCAAAATGGTTCTCATATGACAGTTCTTTAGTGTAATAAATAGTTCAGTTCAGCTGGTGGCATGTAGTTTTGTGTTATTAACAAAAATGTTTTTGTAAAAGTGAAGGGCAGGGTGCGATTTATCTCGAATCATTATTTTTTAATGTCTAAACTTCACAGAGATTTGTAGTTTTGATATATGCTCGTAGCAAAATGATCCTTTAATAGCAAGAGTAAGATATTTATACCTAACCATTTCAGATTGTCTTCAAAATAGAAATATTGCCTTTCCAATTAGTGTTTACTGTACTCTCTCTTTTAAAAATGAAGATTCTGAGCCTTAATTATTAAGTTATGAAAGGTTTATTGTTGTTGTTATAAAACTAGATTAATTGCTTGGGGGGGGGGGGAGATACAAGATAGGCAGTGTTTTTTAAGGGTGATATAGATTGGATTGATATTAATTTTGTGGGTTTCATTTCATAGGAAAAGAAAAGGGTTGCTTGACAAGTTCCAGTTGTTGGCATTAAACTGAATTTACATACGGTATATCATTCTGTTCCATGGAAGTAAAGGTCTGTTGGTAGTTACATATGTCTTAGTCTATTTAATTCCATGTGGTAGTTAACTGCCACGTTAGTGTACGTCTTTTCGACTAGTTGGTTGTATTTGTCATGTAACAGTAGTTTGGTCATTACTAGACTTAAACTTGTGAAATAGTTAGTTCTACATTTCATAGATCTCAATGGTGCTTCTTTCGTGTATAGCACGTCGTTGGAGCAAATGTTAGATAAGGTTGTTTTTTTTACAGTAGTTTGACAAGATCACTTGGTTAAATTCCTCGTTCAGACTTATCCAAAGAGTTTTTCGTTCAATCTTATGGCAGGGTTTACAAAGAATTGAAAGAAAGCTGACAGTTAAAGTAAGATTAGTTAGGATTGTAGCAATGCCTTCAGGTAAACTACCTGAAATAATTGATAAGGTTACATGTCAAACGCAGATGGGATAGGTGTAATCTCTTGAATTATTTGTACTGTACTGCAACTGGAAGGGTCTGAGGGATTAGTATACAACTAGATGGGGAAGTGGAAGGAGAGAATTGATGAGCAACGGTTATTTGTTAATTGTCGGTCGAATTGTTGTTTGGGAAGACTTTAGTTTGGTGATGTCTTGGCACTTATTGCTCTCTTCTTTGTTTTTGACAGCGGGATAGGTTGTCAACCGCACAAGGTCATCATTAGTCCCCTAACCTGTTATGTCTCCTCACGACACTAGTTAATATTAGCACACCAGAGTCAACAGAGAATTTCTTGTAAATGTGTTTAATTCTTATACATATATAATTTATATACTCTCTTCTAGGTATAACATTTACAAGTAAGTCCTAGGTTGACAGCCGCGCTTGAGGCTGGGTGCTTGCTTAACAGTCGTAGAGACATTTTCAGAGAATTTTAATTGAAGCGCGTTGCCCACACTTGTCATAGCTGTATTGACTGCAGTGGAAAGTATACATTGTGTACAGTGTCTAATGCAGTCATTCCACATATTTGGTGAAAATCTGGCCTGCCCTAATCTAATCTTGCTTTTTGGGACATGTTTTTACACTTGAAGACATTGTTTCTGTGTGAAAGACATCATCCTTATATATAGCTGTATTTATTTATATTTGTGCAAGTTGATTTTCCTATCAATGACAAGTGTGTTGCGACCTTTCAATTAATGTGTGGTGGCAGGCGTCAAGGTTAAAAGAAAGAAGGTGCCTGGAGCCAAGAATTTGAAGATTCGAAGGTACGTTCAGCCAAAGAATGCAGTCATGTGCCTCAACGAGCTTCGTCCGGGAGTTGTCTATGCTACGGAGCAGGAAGGAGGAGTCAGTCAGCCATTCTGCGTGTCTGTAGAGGTAGTGTATAAGATGCTATTTGTCATTCTCAATGCTTTAAGAACTGAAATTTGATAAACTTGCAATTTTAGAAAATATTTTGAGAGTAGGAGATTGTAGTCTTTTAACAGATTTGGTTTGTTTTTAGGTTGACAATCAAAAGTACCGTGGATTTGGCACCTCAAAGCAGCTGGCGAAGCAGGCAGCAGCAGAAGCTGCACTTATCAGTTTTGTGAAACCACCCGTTGTTGCAGCCAATGCAAAAGAAGCAAAAGAGGAGGACAAGACGCCTTGGGCAACTCTGGCATCGTTTGCCATTTACAAACTGTTCAACGATTGGCGTGATGGTCGCGTTGGCATGTGTCCCCCTCCCGCTGCACAGCCTTACGGCACAGCAGTGCCTCCAGGTAAACACGGCTATTTAATTTGGCTTAGTATGTTTTCTCTTAAGCTCAGGGTCTGTAGATAGTTTATAGGTGTTGTGTGGTAGTTCAACCAATCGGTAAAGGTTTATGGTAACTAGCGCTATCTAATTGGGAAAACTAAATTAGAGGCACAGATAGAAGGTTATTCAACTTATTCTTGTTTTGATTTTTAGAAGATGTAGTAATCTTTATGAATCTGATTTTGAAGGGTCTGTTCACTTACTGTACACCTATATATTTCAAAGATTAATGGTTTTAATTTGGTATTTTAAAAAATATAATCCCATCGAGTTATTGAAATATACCGTATAAACTATTTTACCCTTTAATTTGGAGAGGTAAACTTCTCTAATCTTACATTTTCTAGTTGAAGTAACATATGATTAAAAGAAGCTTTAATTTTTTGTTTAAACCGGTAATGGGTAATCATATACTTGGATAAACTACGTAAAAAGCTGCCTATACGAGTTCCTTGATTAGAGTACAGTAGTACATCCTGGGAGCAAGCTTGCAACTGTGAATGGTTGGATCCTGTAAGTTTTCCCCATGAGAAATTAAAAAAAATTCACTTTGCATTCCACACAGCCATAAATACTCAAATTTTTAAAGATATTTTATTGAAATTTATTATTTTCAGATTATAACACGCATTAGAAATTATTACTAATCAATTAATGACAATGGAACAATATAAGAAAAAATTACTGACAACCTCAGACTTGGGATTTTGGAAATTCAGAGTACAGCCTTAGTTGCTGGTGGAATATCTTCTATCCAGTACTGTATTTCAAAATTTTTTTTATTGGAAATAATTTTTTTAATGCTAAAAAATCATTAGAATGTATAGTTACTTGTGCATCCGTTGTTAGTATTTGGTTGGTATCGAGAGGCAGGATATTGTTAAATAAAAACCCCCGTTAGTTCGTCTTCAAGGTCTGAAAGATGCATAGGAAAATTGTCCATATGTATCCATGTTTGGAGAGGGTTTTCCTAATTGTGATCTAAAACCTCAGACTCATTCCACAAATAAAATGCTGGTCGCCCAATCCTTGTTTGACCACCGCATTATATTTAAGTTTCTTCATCTGTAGCTAGCACTAATTGAAGGACCGTGAATTATCAAAGCGATTCATCAGCCGTAGTTCAATTTTGTAATCCCTGCTGGCATCAGCAAAGGCAGCAGAACTGTATAGGCTTGTGACTGCGAATTACCCTAACCGAAGGAATGATCTTCCTCTGCATATTTGCTCAAAAGCCACTGGTCGTGTCGCAGAATGGAAGACTTAGAATCCGTGTGCCTTATAAAATTGGAAACTAATGTCTTTGTTGCCTTGACATCGGGGCTCGCAGCCTCGCTGTCACACAACACTATATAGTAGATGCTAGTTCTCATGAAGTTCTGGAACCATTCTTAGCTAGTTTGGTCACTGCTAATGGACCTGGTTCTATTTTTCAAAAGCTCGGCATACAAAATCTTTCTTTTTACACAAATAATGACTTCGGTAATTTTATCTCCCACCAATTATTTCTCATAAATACAGCGGAGCATCTTATCAAAAAGCTCGTGGCTGTTGTTTTGTCAGTGTCGGCACCCCTTCAGCATCATCAATTGGTTATGATGAAATTTCTTCAAATTAAAAAAAAATAAGTCCTGGATTTTGTGCCATTGTCCAGTTTACAGGTCGTTCACTCACGTTATTTCATGCTTTGCGATTAATTGTCCAGGGGAATAGTTATCCTACCATATTAACATTATTACTTGCTTATGAAAAACTTTGGTCTGCTTTTCACAGTTCTCACTGGTGCTTCTATATTTATAGTGTATCGTTTGAGCAAATGTTAGAATATTTGTACTGTTGTTTTTTCAGACTTAGCCAACGAATTTCTTTATGCTTCCTTTTGGCCATTGTAACAAAACTTAACTTTACAACGCAACACTTTTTTATAATGAACAATCGAGATCTCGACTCTAAAACACGTGGTCACGCCTAACAAGTGCCAAAGATGCTCGCATAAGATGCTTCTGTGATTGTTTCTCGGAGAGAGGAAGAGTCTGAGGTTCTTTCTGAGTAAGGGGGTTTTGAGCTACTAAATCCTGTAAAAATCATGTGAATACTGCGTTTTTAGCCTAGTGGCGGATCTCTGCTTATCGCGCGATGCTCTCATTATTACACAGCGAGAATTTTTGCTTGTTGATACAGTATTCCTAATTCCTAATTTAGTTCAAATTGTCATGCGTGTAGTCAGTTACTCGTAACTCGAGATGAAATACCGTGTGATTGTGTTCATGAAATAATATAATGTCTGAAACTTCAATAATTTGTATATATTTCTTTACAAATAATTTTTGTTCACAAAGCATGGTGATTATTGTACCTATGAAGTTACGAAAATACAGTACTGTATTGGGATTGCCTCTAGTTAATAGATAGTTGTATATCATTCCCATATGTGCATTACTGCTATAGTCTCTGATTTTAGTTACCATCTAAATTTTTTGTTTTATTCTTTACAACATTTGGAGAAGCTATTTGAAGTGAACTACCACAAATACCAGCATGCAATTATTTTATTTTTAGTTTTGAGTAACCCTGGTTAGCCTAGATGTTATTTTATCACAAGTTCCCTTCTCAAGATTATTTTTTTTTCCTCCCAAATCCTGAACTGCAATTTTTTCATTTTTCCTTTGCTCAAATTCTGAACTAGAATTTTTTTACTTTGGTTTTTATTAAACTTTAGTTAAAAAATTAACAAGGGTGAGTTTTATACAGCCTATAAAGAAATCTTAGATTATTTTATTAGCCAAGCTACAAATGTTCGAAGGGCAGGGTGCCATGAACTTTACAATCATATTTTTAGGATTTGCATCAATTTTTTGCCCCTTAAAAGTGCACCATACGCTAATATAGCTAGCTCTGCATTGAGGGATACACCCACCTAAGATAATTCAGTAAATAGAATTGAGGCAGAGAAGCATCCTCTGCATATGTTATGAGCTTGTTTTCTAGACCAAATCACATTTTACAATATATATTGATTTCTTTACACCATTGGAAGTTCTAAAAGGCATCACATGCTCCAAGGCCTGTGCAAAAGCCGAATTGCAAACTAGGGAACAGATTATTACCTTTAGGGTAACTATCCTGAAGTATCAAGGTCCTTCCATAATTTTTGATTTCACAGTACAGTTTGATAGAGCTGTTTACACATCCTGCTTAACTGTTCTTGCTTAAATATGCATTAAATTGATTTGAGGTGCAGTCCCCCCCCTTTTTTTTCCCAAGAGTGTACGCTTTAGAACTTTGGTTGTTTTTAAGTATGTATGCCTTAGAAATGTTTAGCTGCTTTAGTTTTATGTTGGAGATGACCTTTGAACTCGCTACTGTACACATTTTAATTTACTCACAGCAAGTTTTATATCCTATGTTTGCATGGTTATCCTTTTTAGCATTATCATTGTCTGTGATTCATTTATTTCGTTGATGGGAGTGTGTAAGCTCAATATATTTTTCCATTAAACTTCCATTTTGTGACAGGATTCACATCATTTTTAGCATCAGCAGCAGAAAAAGAGGAGGCTGCAAGCGCAGCAGCATTCACGGAGGCCATTTCAGCCCACCTAGGTGGTCGTGCACCACACGGAGGTCCGCTCACAGCAGGAGGGGTGGTAACTCCCGCAGAAGGCGTCAAGGTATGGGAAGGATTCACAAAATTTTTGCACTTGAATGAAGACATATCATAAGTGACCAAAAATAATGTTTATATTCATATTAAGTACCAGCTGAACTCGGTTGAGTCCCTTGTTAGGCTGGGAGGAACGTAGAGAGTAGAGGTCCCCTTTTTTGTTTTGTTTCTTTTGTTGATGTCGGCTACCCCCCAAAATTTGGGTAAGTGCCTTGGTATATGTATATATAAATTTTTTTTCACATGGCCTTTTTTTTCTTTTCTTTCATATGGTTACTAATGTTACCCTAACGTAGCAGGAACCTGTAGTACCGAATGCTGAAGGAAAGGTTCCCAAGCCTGCCAAACAGGTTCCTGAGAATGCTGCAGCCATGCATCCAGTGATGGTCTTGCACCAGATGAAGCCTGGCATTCAATATGAAATCAGTCAGTTGAATAAAGATGGGAAGATATATTTCGAAGTTACCTGCACAATTGATGAACAGAACTTCGTCGGAGAAGGTTAGTTTGCTCGACAGTATTGAGTTAATTCCTTTTGCTTCTCGTAAGACTGAAGTAAATAATCATTTCCTAAGCTAGAATTTTGCTGTAAAATAAGTTTCTTCTGGCAGTAAAGGTTTAAGGTTACAAATAAAGCTATCCAGGTTTTAACATTTCTTTCAAAGGTTTCTGGCATAAACAGTTACATTTAATAAGACAGTCCTCTTGATGTCAAATTTGCTCTGCCTCCGGATCAAAGATCCTTGGGGAAATTCACTCTGATAAGAGCTTCTGGAAGCTCTGGTTGGCCAAGGATTTGAACCCTGACAGACTAGAAATTGAGGTGCCAGTCACCTCTTAGACCATTTATATGAAGTTTCACTCATCTGTAGCCACAGGTGAAAGTAGAAATGCACAATTTACACCCAGCTATCCCTCTGGAAATTTACATTATTTATCTGATGTATGAAACCTAACTATCCAGTCAAAATATTTTATTTTTACAAACCGCTTTACAAACTCAATTACTTTCTATGATCAAACCCCAAGAATGGAATGTGATAATCTCTCCAAAACACTCTCAAGTCCTCAAATTACAAACTTACCAGGATAAGCTTGTAGCAAGACGAATGTTCAAATTATGGCCCAGGGTACGCTTCATGTATACTTGTATGCTTAAGATTTTCAGCAGCTCATACATAAAAATTAAAGTAAGTCCTCATTATGAACTTGATAGGTTCTAATAAGCTTGTAGCAAGACGAATGTTCAAATTATGGCCCAGTGTATGCTTCACGTTTACTTGTATGCTTACGTTTTTCAAGCTGCAAATGTTAACCAATGTCCCATTTCGTTATGCAAGTGTCGTCTTGCTTACTGTTTTAAGTTACATTAGGAAGTATAATACAGTATCTTAAATTCATGATTTTAGTTGGATTTGTTTGTATCCAAACGTTTGCTATTTGAGGACCTTCTCAAGTCAACATTTTATTGGCATAAGTGTTGGGATCATGCGGACAATATAAAAAGGAAGCTGTTTATAGATGCTATTATGGTACTTTGAAATATTGTTAGAAAATGGTTTTGTGCCTTAGGGTTTATAGACTTCAATCACGTCAATAAGACATTAGCTGGGTACCTTTTTGACTCCTTATATGAATGTCAATAGATAATGAGTGAAATTTTAGAAAATGAATTTTTGGTCAGGATTTTTTTCATTGGCAAATAAGTGGTGGCTAGAGGTATTCCAGAGGTAGATGATTTGCCTGGCAGGAGGAGTGTTTTAAGAGAGCCTTAGGCTGATTTGTAATGTGTTTCTAAAACCAGAATTAAGAGATTTCATACTACTTTGATTCAGAAACTATATCACTCACTTAATTTATAAAATCTTTCATTTCAGTGCATAACCCAATTTTCATTTTCTTAGCATGATGAATAATTGGTAAGTATTTAAATTTAGGAAGAGCAAAAAAATTTATTTCATAGTGTAAGGATATGCCATAAGGCAAAGGCTGTTTTTGATTAGCGGCCCTTGCAGCTCCATTGTATGGGTGTTCTAAACCTTTCTGAGTTAGCAGTAAATGTGATAAGATCATATAGGTACTGGAAAAAGGTGATGGTAAGGAGTGGCACCTATGGTAGATGGAATTGTTTGGGAAAAATGTAGAGGGTGTAGGTCTAGTTTTGACAATAATATTTTTGACGAAAGCTTAGGGCAATTGCATGATAATTTTCTATTGGATTATTTAGGTTATCCCACCTATCATGGTTGACATTTGCAAATGGTCTCCAGCATCCCCAAATTGCCTTGTTGGCGCGATGCTTTAAATAAAAGGAATAATATTTAAAATTAACTGGGTCGGAGTAATAGTTTTGACCATTATTGGGACTTGGCTGTAAATAATGCTCTCATGGCTACAAATCTTGTGATTAGATCTCTGATTGGAGTGTTGAGGACTACAAATATACATTTTCAATATAGTATCGCAAAACTAACCCACTCTCTCTCTCTCAAATGATTTGAATAAAAATACATGCCTAATTTGTGAAATAACAAGGAAAAACTACCATATATTTTAGTTAAGGAATAATGACCTGGGAATGTTTTGATATTAATGCTTTTCTGAGGTTGAAGGAAATTCTTGTGGAAGATATTACATCAAATTTGGAATCTTGAAAGGGAAAATACTCAATCATTAGCTAGGTGAAAAATATTCTGGTTAGAAGGCATAAGGGAACCAGATGCCATGTATTAATATTTGTTTCTATGTTCGTAATTTCCTTGTTTTATGGCTATATTATGTGCTCTTCGTAATAAAATTTTACGACATTAAAACTAAAAAGATTTTTTAAGTTATTTTGAAAAATATATATTGCTTTGAAAATTATTAAAACTTGAAATAATTTATTTGAACATTAAGTTCAGAATTTTTTTTTTATTAGAATCTTCCTTTTCATGCTTGACGAATGTTTTTTATTTATTCCTTTTGACGTGTCTATGGAATAATAAATAAAGGCAAATTATACTTGTCCAGGAAAATAAACCTCAATGTATAATTACTCTTATGTATCTTGGGGAAATTATGATACAGCTGTGACAGCTCCAAGTTGTCCAACTTTGATTATTACAGGAATACCAAAATGGCCGTACAAAAGATGAATCCTTCAAAATGAAGAAAGTAGATGTAATTAGGATCTTAGGAGAAAATAAAACTATCCATTATTGAGATAATGTAATGATACTTTGTGATATACAAGGTAGCCTAGTAACTTTTGTTGGTCTGAAAAAATATTAACGAAATATCAAAGGAAATAAAATATAAACCCTCAATTTCCTTAGGCTCAGTGTCATAGTTGCCAGGTGAAATTTACCACATATGAGTTCTAATAGTGCATAAAAAACTTGCACAGTTTTTTATGCAAAGTAAATAAAAATTGTTAATATTAAGAAGCTACAATTTTTAAAAGAATTTGAGAAGTAAATGGCATAGTTTCAGTAATGTAGGAGTACTTGAAATATTCCATGAAACAATTTTCTTTTATACTTCAGAAATTTGAATAGGTATTCTTTCAACTCTCATGGCCAATTGCTTTTTGGATCTGTGCTCCCCCATACCCATATAAAGTCTTATTCTACCCCAATAACTTTTTTTTTAATCAATTTTCAGACCATGTCATTTATCCTCCATCAGTTGATGTATAATTTTGGAAACCAGTCCAAAATAGGTTATTTGAATTATCTTTCTGCTTACAGGGCCGAATGTAAAGAAAGCCAAGTTCAACCTTGCCAAAAGTGCTATTTCTGGGCTGTATGGCGTCGATTCAACCTTTGAACCTCCATCGTCATAATTAATGACGACCTAGAATGGAATATTGTTTGGCAAGTTTGTCTCGGTAGTATTTGCCAGGTCGTTCCTTCAGCTTTTGTACCAAAGTTTTCCTCCATTTTTCAAATACTGTACAATTATTGTTTTGTAAGTTTTAGGTTTTACAAATAATTTCTTGCATATAGCTTATGCATATCCATTTTACAAGTTTATGTTAATTTTAAGAATTATTTTCAATTTAGGTTTTGAGTTGACAACTTTTGCAAGTAAAAGTAGTGAAGATTGTAAAAAGTCTGAATTGACACGTGTTTTCTCATGCACTTGTTAAGTGTATGTTGGTGTAATACTTTAGTTTTAAATTTGAAATAAATGTCATGTAGGTTAGTTTACATTTGACCAGTACTGCTTCTTGAGCATGTCGGAGTTTCTGGTAAATAAATTATTGACTTAAGAGGGCTTAGGTGATGTCTGATAATCTATAAATGTTTAACCACCATACATGTAAAGAAATAAAAAGCTTCTCTCACTGCTAGATTTCTCATCCTTCTTAAAATAGATATGAATTGGCAATAAAACCAAATTTAAAGTATTACAGGTCTTTTAGATTGCAATATTTACTTTAAGTTTTATATTCTGAACCTGTAGTATGAAGGGCCAAGGGAGACCAACTCTCCCCAGGTGTTTGGTAACTACCTTCACTCTGTCATAAAAAGATCCATCTTTAAATCCTAGCGCGCAGACCACTACAAGCGCTCTAGCATCACTTCCATTAAAAAGTATACAAACAATGCTTCACAAGGGTGCCATGTTTTTAGGAGAAAATATGACTCCAAAAATCAGTCTTAGTCAAATCAACCTTTTGGAGAAGGTACTGTGTGTGGTGCCTCCAGAGACTTCGGACCAGAGTAAAAAGTAGACAGACTTGTCTATTCTATGCGGTGACCTGGTGGTAGCGCCCTTGCCTGATGATTGTCAGACCGGGTTTAAGTCCCGGACTAACTCGTTAGCATCTCTGGCCACATCAGTAGCCATTGGCGGGCCCTTCTTGGTCCTAACTGGGGTGCTGATCATATGTAATCTGTTCAGTCTAGGCCCTTGTCCTCTGGGGTTCATGAGTGGCTTTTAAATCTATTTCCTTAAGAAAACTAACAAGTCAGACTGACTTCACAAGGTGGGTTAAAAGGTTACTGGCTTCCTGACATACCATTACATTACTTCCAAAGTGCTTTGCCTGTTTGATTTTACCATCTGCCTCGGACTAACTACAAGGGTCATAGGTGTGCCTAGTACCATGTATGGATGCTGTATTTCTTTGAAATCCTTCAGGGTTGTTTTAATTTTTTAAATGCCCCTAACTTACAGAAGTTACAAAATTGCATATTGGCAAAGAACAAGAATTTTTGTTTGTCCAGGGTTTTCGGAACGAAGACAATCTGCATGCCTTAGTCAAGGTGGTTGTCATAATGTGGATAGCCATGTTAAAATGGTCCTGTTGTTTTGGGTGATTTGAAACCAACTACTTTATAAAGACTGATTGCTTTGAATAACTTTTGGGATGACTTGGGATACAAGTTCCTATCTTGTGTTGGTCAAGATCTTTTTCGTAGATGGAATGTATATCTTCTGAAAGGCAATTGTTCCATCACAGAGACTTATCCCGAAACACTTTCATAGGAGTTACCTGGAACCTCCTCTCAAATGACCAGAGTTTTGTGTAGTTTACCCTACTCCCATTTTCTATCATGATAGGCCTAGCGGAGGAATACGTGCCCTGAGGGCAATACCAAGCCAGGCCACATGCTTCCCAGGTCGTAGGCTTCGGTAAGTTTTCTGGTCGCGTCGCGTTATCACACGACACTCCTCTGCTCTCAGTGCGACCCTTTGTGTCTCGCGGCCACGTGGTTACCACATGGTCCGTTGTGCTCTGCCCACGCGCTTAGTGCTTTCGCTTTCATTGTGTTTAGGGTTCTCATTTTTTTTGTTGTGCTTGTGTCTAGTGTTTTCGCGATTGTGTGCGATGGACCATGCTCGCCGTTGTCCTGGGCCTAGAGCCGGGAAATCCTGTGGGGCTTTTTTGTCTAAGCCCGATGTGGACCCGCACACGCTTTGTTCCACGTGTAGGGGTAAGGTGTGTTCTTCTTCGGACACGTGTCCGGAATGTGCTGACTGGAGTGAGGTCCAATGGGTCAAGTTTGGGACCAAAAAGACGACTACGAAGCGGTCTCCCAGGAAGACTAGTATATCTTCTCCCGCGACTTCTGCGGGCGAGGGATCGAATAGAGTTCCTTCTTCTTCCCCTACCCAGAGTAGGGGATGAGGTAAGTAAGTGAAAGGGAAGAAGTTGGTGCCTCTTCCCCAGGAGGATGTTGCTGGGGTTTCAGGTTCTTTTACGGCGACCCAGGCGCCCGTAAGTATGAGTAGTGGGGGTCCGCGGGACGTTGCTCTCGTGCAAGGGGAGCGCGTCTCGGCGGAGGACCCCATGTGGAATAAAAATGTCCCTTTCTCTTCCCCAGATTCTTGGGTGGATGTCTCCGGCGCTTCGGCAGCGGAGGGTGCCCTGGGTAGACAAGATTCCCCGCAGGAAGATCCCCGGGGATGGAGTTTGCCGAGGACTCCAGGCAAGTCTCCGTTGAGGATGGAGGAGGGCTTGTGTGAGTCCTTCCCTTTCTTGGATCGGCCGTCAACTCTTCCGGCGCCTTTGTCAGCAGTCCCGGAAGAATTTCTGCAGCCTTCGACGTCTGGAACCCAACAGGTGACGAGGAGGGCTCCATCTGTCGCGAGGTCTCGGTTCCGTGGTGGGTCAGACTCTTCGGTAGAAGTGTCTTCAGCCTCGTCCGAGGAAGAACGACGCAGGAGGCGTAGAAGGAAGAGGGAGCGGTCCGTGAGGAGGAGATCCTTTTCTAGGTCTCCCTCGGGATCGGAAGATAGGAGATGATGATCCCGTTCTCCGGAGAAGGAGAGCTGGTTCTCCTCAAGGAAGATGGGTCTTCGTACCCGAGGACAAGCCGAGAGACCTTAATACAGGCTCAAGCTCAAGGGTCAAGCTGGTAGGAGAGTGTCTTCCTAGAAGGGCCTCTGGTAGCCACATGATGGCGCCAGCCATTGACCGTAAGGCCAAGTCTAGCAGGCATAAGTCCCGACCTAGAGACACTCAACCCGCCCAGCTGAGGGAGTCGTCTCCTAGGACGGGCAGCCTTGACGGGTCTGCCCATCGGGATGATAAACAAACAGGGGCCCCTCCGTCGAACTATTTCACGGAGGAGCCCGTCCCTTCGTCGAAGTCTCTTAGAGTGACGGAGGCGCCCGTCTCTAAAGAGAAGAAGCGCCAAGGGTCCTGTCTGAGCGGAGGTGGCCGTGAGGACCCTTCTCCCCATCGTAGTAAGGAGGGCCTGGATGAAGATGCGGCGTTTTCCACGGAGGACTCCGCTTATAGGAGAGTGATCTCCCTGATAAGGAGTCACAGTAATTTGGTGGAGCCGTTACCGCAGGAGGATGAGGACTGGTCATCCGGCTTGAATAGGATCTTGGGGGCGCCCGTCCAAAAGAAGGCCTCTTTAGCACTTCCGGAGGCGAGGGATGTCAGGCTGGGGCGATCCCATATTGACAAAGTGATAGCCCGCAATGACGACTCTGCTAAAGGACATAGCGCGGCTAAGCTCTTACAGGGGATGAAGTCCCAGAGTAAGTACTATGCTTTGGAAGGTCGACCCCATGGCGCGAGTAAGATGGAGGACGTCCTGGAGATCTTGTGTCAAGGTGCCACGGAAGAGAGGGCCTCTACAGCTCCCATTTACTTCTCCCAGACCGAGGCCGTGATGATGGAGATGTCGAGGGACCTGGTTAACGTTGCATCATGGCTGGACTGGTGGGCTACTATTTTGGTAGGTTCGCAGATTCCCACAGACTCGATGGAACCTGCCGAACGAGAGGCCCTGAATGAGTTGGTCGGATCTGGAGGCAGGGCCCTGAAATTCCTCACGTTTCAGGCCTTGGCTCTTTCAGCGAACTGGGTGCTGAGGAGAAGGGATTCGCTGTTGAGGAATCTCCCGAGGAAAATCTCTGACAGGGAAGCAAGGGCCCTTCGGAACCTCTCAGTTTGAGATGAACACCTGTTCCCGGTCAAGAAGGCTGAAGAAGTAGCGGAGAAGATGTCCAAGAAGAGGGAAGTCGTCGTGCCCAAGTCGCATTCTGCGAGACGTTCCGTCTTTAGGAGACCCGTAGCTGAGGCGCCTCCTACTTCTCGTTCGTCTCCGTCTCAGGTAAGAAGAGACCCTTCCAATCAATGGGCTCAGGTGACGAATCCCTCCCGAAGGCCGAAGGGGAGCTACTTCAGCGCCGGCCACCTACAGGAGTTCATACTCGTCCTCCAGGAGAGGCCGATCAGGACGTTCCTCTGGTAGGAGGTAATGTGAGAGGCCCCCCTCCCCTGCCCAAGCCTCAGGTAGGGGGATGCCTCAGACGATTTTGGCAAGTATGGAAGCTCCACGGAGCAGATCCATGGACAGTATCTGTGTTGAAAGAGGGCTACAGGATTCCGTATCTGGAGGACCCTCCTCCTTTGATTCCAGCAAGCCAGGCAGAATGGTTAGCCCCCAAGGACCCGTTGAAGAGAGCTGCCTTGGACGAAGAAGTCTCCACGATGATGCAGAAGGGAGCTATGGAGACTGTAAAGCTGCCGGGTCCGGGGTTCTACAGTCTTCTTTTCTTGGTGGAGAAAGCGACAGGAGGTTGGAGACCAGTGATAGACCTGTCAGCCCTCAACAAATTTATACGAAAAAAGAGTTTCAAGATGGACACCCCTAGGACAGTCATGGCGTCCTTGAGGGAGGGGGACTTTATGATTTCCATAGACCTCAAGGATGCCATAATTTCCAGATTCCAATTCATCTAGCAAGCAGGAAGTTTCTCCGGGTGAAATGGGGTGCCCAGTTTATGCAATTCAAGGCTCTGTACTTCGGACTTTCCACAGCTCCCCAGGTATTCACAAGAATCTATACGACGATCTCCGTTTGGGCTCACGAACGGGATATTCGTCTAATTTGGTACCTGGACGACTGGTTACTCCTTTCATCCCCAAAGGAAGTCTTGAGTCAACAAGGTGCGGACCTTCTTCAACTATGCAAAAATCTGGGCATTGCAGTCAATCTGGAGAAATCTCATCTGGTTCCAACCAATAAAACGACGTACTTGGGGATAGTTCTAGATTCATTGCAGGTCAAGGCATTTCTATCGGTGGACAGGCTGAACAACCTGGACCATATGCTCCGACCCTTCCTAGGAGGACAGCCCAGAAGAGCGAAGGATTGGCAGAGGCTAATAGGACATCTGGTGTCCTTGGAGAAGTTGGTCCCACACGGAAGGCAGAACCTCGGGAGCATCCAATGGAACTTAAAGGATCAGTGGGATCATAGAAGTTCCCCAGACAGGGTTGTTCCAGTTCTTCCAGGAACCAAAGAAGCTCTGGAGTGGTGGCAGAATCGTGCCAATACTCTAAAAGTCCTCCGGCCCGCCAGAACTTCTGCTCTTCACGGACGCATCAAAGGAAGGTTGGGGTGCCCATCTTCGGGGGAAAACAGCGAGAGGCAAATGGACGGAAGAAGAAAAGTGTCTTCACATAAATATCCTGGAGATGAGAGCGGTTCAGGAAGCCTGCCTACACTTCACCCAACTTCTGAAAGGAAAGAAAGTGGCTCTGATGTCAGACAACGCAACGGTGGTGGCGTATATAAAGAAGGTGGGAGGGTTGAAGTCGAAGGAGTTGTGCGTTCTCGCCCTGCAAGTCCTGAAGTGGGCAAAACGCGGAAGTCAGTCTGTTGGCGAGATTCATTCCGGGGAAGAAAAATGTTCTAGCGGATGGCCTCAGCAGGGTAGGACAGGTCGTAGGGACAGAATGGTCCCTTCATCCAGGGGTAGCGAGTTACATCATTCAGATGTGGGGCTCTTCGATAATGGATCTCTTCGCGACGAGGTTGAACGCGCAACTCCCGTATTCTGTTCTCCTGTCCCAGACCCAAAGGCAGCCTTGGAGGATGCCTTTCAACACAAGTGGGACAATCTCGACGTGTATGCTTTTCCTCCCTTCGCACTGATAAGACAGGTCCTCAACAGAGTAAGGACAGCCAACAACCTAAGGATGACTTTGGTAGTTCCCTGGTGGCCGGACAGAGAGTGGTTCGCAGACCTAAGAGGTCTTGCCATTCTCCCTCCGTGGCCGCTTCCAGCCAGACCGGACCTCCTCAGGCAGCCACACTTACAGAGGTTTCACGAAAATCCTCAATCCCTTCGTCTTCACGCCTGGAGGTTATCCAGTGTCTGCTGAAAAGACAAGGGTATTCGTCAAAGACAGCTGTGAGAATGTCTCTTTACTTGAGAAAGTCTTCCACAGCAGTCTATCAAGCAAAATGGGCGACTTTTGTTAAATGGTGTGCTTCAAAGAAGGTAGTGCCCTTAGAAGCTTCAGTACCCGATATCGCAGACTTTCTCGTTCACCTCAGGGATGTGTTGAGCATGTGGATTCCGGCAGTTAAGGGAGTTCGAGCCGCCCTTGGACAAGTCTTCCTTTTGAAGGGAATAGATTTGAGCTCTTCCAGACATATTTCCATGCTCATCAAGAGCTTTGAGTAATCATGTCCTCCCTCTTCCCCTTGGGTTCCAAATTGGGATCTGGCAAGAGTTCTAGACATGCTTAGTAAGCCGCCCTTCGAACCCTTAAAAGATATTGTGGACAGAAATCTGACGCATAAAGCTGTCTTCTTATTGGCGTTGGCTTCAGCTAAGAGAGCGGGTGAACTTCATGAATTATCGTATGAGGTAGAACACTCAAGGGGATGGAAAGATATTTCCTTAAGTTTGTTCCTTCGTTCGTAGCCAAAACCCAGAACCCATCCGTTTGGGATCCCAGGTTTGAGGGTTTTTCTGTCCCAGCAATTCCTAACTCAGGAAATCAAGAAGACTTGTAGTTGTGCCCTGTCAGGGCTATTAGGAAATATCTTAAGAGGACGGCGAATCTCCGTCCTGGCATTAAGAATCTTTTTGTTTCCACGGGTAGAACTAGAAAGAAAATTTCAAAGAACACTATTTCTTTTTGGCTCAGGCAAGTTATAATTCAATCTTATTCTAGTGCTGGACTTTGTTCCGGGAAAGCCCAGAGCTCATGATGTTAGAGGTTTAAGCACCTCTCTAGCCTTTGAAAAGAACATGTATGTTGCTCAGGTACTTAGGGCGGGGACTTGGTCTAATCAGTCGACGTTCACCGCTCGCTACCTCAAGGATTGTACAAGAAAGTCATTGGATGGTTTTTCGATCGGGCCAGTCATATCAGCGCTCCAACCGATTTAACAGCTCAAGCCCCAGGTTCAACCGCGGATTACAAACTCTCTAGACACAAGCGATCTTTGCTATTATTTTCCCTTATCTTTTTCTCGTACTGTCCATCGTCTGTGGAGGTCTTTGCCAGTAGACCGGCACATCAAGTTTTGTTCAAAATTCATCAAGCACATCAAGGAATTTTGTAGGGTGAGTACTATATGCACAATTAATGAGCTCTTTGTGTAGTTTATCCTACTTTCCATGTGTTGGGGTCCTTGTCAGGGAGGCACTCCTACCTCCTAAAGTGTAAGTCTCCTATGAAAGTGTTTCGAGGTAAGTCTCTGTGTTGGAACAAATCACAAATTATTAGTAATTTGTATTTTTCCTAACATACTTACCGAGAAACACTTTCGAGTTATGACCCCCCCCATCCTTCCCCCATGTGCCTCACTGAGCTTTAGTATTGTTACTTACATCAACCTTACTGAAGCCTACGACCTGGGAAGCATGTGGCCTGGCTTGGTATTGCCCTCAGGGCACGTATTCCTCCGCTAGGCCTATCATGATAGAAAATGGGAGTAGGGTAAACTACACAAAACTCTGGTCGTTTGAGAGGAGGTTCCAGGTAACTCCTATGAAAGTGTTTCTTGGTAAGTATGTTGGGGAAAAATACAAATTACTAATAATTTGTGATTTTGTTCCGATGCATTGTAACCACGAATTACTCGAGTTACTATTTAGTTTAAATTTGCGACCAGAACATTTTTCCCCCAACCAAGACTTCATTCCAGGCAAGAGACATCTAAGTCTCAGGCCGGTAACATGCCCCAGGGTATGTTCCCTAATCAAAGCGACCTGAGATGGGAAGAGAAGATCGACGGGGTGAGCGAGTCTACCGGCCCCCGTGTTCCACACGGGGTGCGTGCCACCCGCCATCTTTGCCTGCCCACACGTGCGCAGAGCCTCCCCCACCTATTGGAGCTGCCTCATTGGCTCGTGCCGCCATCTATGTCTGCTCCTGCCGCCCCTCCCCTGCATCGGGCAACCTGTTCTCGGATCCTTCCCCTTAGGATGAGGAACACGGGGAGGTACGCCAAGGACCCCGTTCAGGTCTCTTAAGAAGGATCCTTTGCTGTGATGGGGGGGGGGACCTTTCGGTATGCCCCGTTGTCACCGCAGCCTCCCTTGCAGGACCATAGGCGACGGAGAGAAGAGAAGGGGGAACACTCTTCGAGGACTCTTACGGGTTTTCCCCCTCCAGCATCGGTCGTGGTGAAGCCCTCGATAAGAGTAGGAGGGACAACAGAGATGCCGTTCTCCACAGGGCCTCCAGCTGCTCCTCCAGACATCATGATCACGCGAATAAGGAGGCTCCCAGGCCAAGGCCGCCTACAGCAGTTAACAGGCCGCCGCCTCCCTCTCCACAAAGTCTCGCCTCTCCAGGCTGGTCCGGGCACCCGCAGCCCTCCTCCGTCCCTGGCAGAATTGCCCCTAGCGGTCGGCAGGGGTTCGGACAGAATCAACGGCCCTGCAAGTTTCCTAGGAGGAAGTAGAAGAGAGGCCCCCCTCTTCCATGCTCATGTATCTCTTCTGAAAGGCAATATTCTTCAAGTAAACGATACTCCTTTTCTACTTGTGATTCCATGACTGCCGACATCAAAATAATTAGTCCCCTTTGAATTAAAAGTAACAATCTGTTCCAAGGTTAAGAAATTTACCCCAAACAAGCTCAAATTACACTCGACAATCACTAAGAGATAAATACAAGCGTAATGACACGGAAATGGATATTTAATATATGTTAATAGAAATGGTAAAATAATTGTACAGTGTTCACTTCCTAGGCGAGTGCAAATGTACAGGATGCATGAAAGGAGGGAGAGAAGCAAGGCTACCACGCGCGCACACGATATAGTAGCTGTAGAAAGTGGCAAGATAAATACTATACAATTAAAACGTATGAACAGAGGTACACCAACAATAGCTCCACCTTGCAATCGCCAGTAGCGTTGGCGCAAGGGGTGACAGTAAGCCTATCCTTCCTAGGCTTCGGTCTTGGGATTTTTTTTTCTTTTTCCCCCAGTAAAAGCTGTCATCACAATTAAATACCTGTTGAGGTATGTAGGCTTCCTGGGCATAAAGAATTTGAAGCTCTGAATAAATTCTTCAGCGGCCTTCACATCTGCACTTGCTGCTTTACCATGCCAAGTGGATGTCCGTTGGTTTTTTGAAATTTTCAAACCAACCACGGCTGGCTTTAAACTTTCCTCCAGTGTCTTGCGATGACCCTTCCCCCTCCGCAGCTGCATCGCGTTTAAGGTCATTGAAAATGGGAACATCCTTTTTAGGATTTATAGTTTCTGTAAGTCACCAGCCATTTCCTGTTCCTTTCTCCATAACAAAAGAAGGCGCTCCATCTCATTATTCAAATCAGAATGCAACTTTGACATAATAGTTGCATCTTTAGAAGACTGCCCCTTCTTTATTGCGTCCTTTAGTTCGAAATTGTGGACATAATCACAGATTCTTATACCTTGTTAATGTTTTCCTATTATCTTGTGCTTTATTTCCATTGAGATCATTTTTTGGGGTTTTTTTTCTTATCCCCATCCTTATGACCCATGGTTCACACATCTTAATAAATTAAAAAAAAAAAAAAAAAACGAGAATCGTAAACACACAACTACGTTTTCAATACGATAACAACGAACACACCGTGAGATAGTTTTGGTAACCTCAGGTGCTGAGTGAGCATTCGGGTCGACTCGGGTAGCCGAACTAACACTGCTATTTACCGATGGCGTCGGGGGATTTAGGCCGTAAAAATAGATGCATATCATTGTATTTAAAGAAAAATCTTTGTGCATTCATATCTCAAGGTATTACTGTATTGGAGTTTATTGAAATTTCAATATATACCCGAGGATGATGGCCTTTTAGTGCTACATGAATTTGTAGATGTTATCACCCCTCGTGACAAGTGAACCCAAAGTCTTGGTGTATACATATCCTTTGGCTTAAGCTCTTACCTACACTTTAATGATCTTTGATGTCGAAAGATAAAATCAATCGGTTTTTACCTAGTCAGAGCATTCTAAAGTGGCAGCAAGCGTCTCGACTGTGGGGTTATCCATTTCCGTATAAGCATTCTCGCCACTCTTCTGAATAACTAGCTTCCTGTGTGTCATTCTCTAGTTTTGGACCAAGTTTGGTGATGGAAGACATTCCAAAAATCATGGGATGGAATGGACATCTATGCCCCACCATTCAGCCCGATCCGTCAGGTGCTGAACAAAAGGAGGTACAGTAATAAAAAATCTAAAAGTAACACTGTCCCAGCCAAGAGGGCCTTACATTGAGACCCAGGTCTCGCACAATTCCCTTAAAGGGAATTTCCAGGTTGGCCAAACCTTTTTCTAAGCCAACCTCGTTCGTTGAAAAGTTAAACAATGCAGCTCGCCCCTATCTTCACGTTTGGAGGTTATCCAGCTCCTTTGAAAGAAGGGTGTTTCAAGACCGATGGCAAATCAACACCGCCCCCCGCAAGTTACCTACTAATTACATACTCTTCATTTTTGGTAGAATCCCCCTTCACTACTGAGCCTTCATTACTTGAAACAGAAGAGGTGACATGACTGTTCCTTGGAAGCTGGGAACCGTGAGAGCAAGCTACTTCTGAATCTCTAGAACCTGAAGTGACTCTATTGGAGCCTTAGGCCGGCTTTGCAGGAACAGATTGAAACCGTGCAGTTTAGAAATCAATGCAGATCAATAAGGCCCTTCACGTGCTGTCCATGCGGAAGAATATCTGGTTTAGAATACTAAATTAGTTTGTGGTTCGGTTGGTCGTGAATCAGCTGTTGCAGAAGGTAGGTGCTCCTCTTCTACAGTTTGTTCAGTGATGAAAATGAATTATTATTATTATTACTACTACTACTGCTAATTATATCAACTATTATTATTATACACTAATGCCAGAGGTACACTGAATATAATTGTATTTTACTGAACATCAAGACATTTAGAACCCTGTTCAGTATACATCATCTTTTCCATATCGAACAAACACTGACAGGCATAGTATTCTGTGTTGATGCAGACGAACTGCTAGCGTGAAGACGTGCTTTTTGACATGCGGAAGTATTCCACACTGATTAAATTCGCTCGTGTGAAGCGGGCCTTACTTGGAACTAGCACACCAAAGGTCCAGCCAGCCATAACCAAGTCTGTGGGACCAGAAGCAAGAGCTTTATTTGGAGCCTCATTGGAAGCTGGTAAGCTGAAGGTTCACAGACAGCTGAAGCCAAAGGACTGGAAGGAAGCCCTCTTCGGAAGGCTGTAATCCTGAAGGCCCAGCCACAGCCAAATCTCCAGGCTGGAGCGTAAAGGAAGCAAATGGCAGGTTCGCGCTACCTGAACAGGCCGCTGCACTTCAAGTGGGTTGACTGCAGAGGAAGTGAATTGATGCACCTACTGTACTATTCTAGCTATGAGTGAGGCATCAATGGGATATGACCAGGTTGACAGCGACTTGTTTGTTGGAATTCTAATTTGCATATGACCAAGGCAGCAAAGGGGTCGTTGAGAAGTCTCCAGAGGGATACTTTTTCGACAAACCCAAATGCCTTCTCTAAGGAAGCCTGCTGTAAAGTTTCCTCTTCTGATGAGTCTGGGCTGTCCTCAGATAAAGTCTATAACATGGATAAGTGCTTGGTCCACTATAATCTCACTTCGAAAAACCCCTTGCTGCTGAAATTGGAATATGTAGACGAATGAGATATCCGAGATCATTGCTGAGTAAATATTCAGTAGGAAGAGGAAACCATTTTGTATACACTGAAAAGAAGAAAACAGCCTCGGCTCCCTCTGCCTCGGGGTCCGAATTCCGTTAAAATTGATCCACTCCAAACAAATGTAAAGTTTTTCAGGATTCCAAGCCTTGCCCCAATTAACAAAAAATTCCCTTAATCAAATTTCTCAGAAAGAGTTAGTAAATATCCAATTCCCATCCTATAATGATCACCAACCTCAAAGATAGATAGGCTCAAAACAATATACCCACTTCATATCCTAGCCCTAATATCATATTAATCTTATGGTTTACCAAGGCAAGGGTTATGAGAACAAAACACCATAAGTGAGCCACAAACCCTTAAACTAGAAGAGATTTAATTGACTATACATTGTGATTCCATCATCATACCTCTTCTCTCCTTCCAAAACCCATATCATGAATCTGGAAGGAGAATAAATACCTGTTAAGCCAAGTCCACATGGTCGAGCATTGCACGGCAGGTACGCATAATGGGCAACCTATTAAAATGTCCGTTCCTGAAAGAAGTAAAGGTCAAAGGCAGATGCATAATGTGCAGTTGGAAGGGGGTTACAATTGTTGGATAGGTAATTTGGTAATTAGGTGAAAAAGATAGTGATTTTTGTGGTTATAACCCTTTTACGTCATTTGGAACCAAGTGTTGTGTTGTCGTGATTTTTGTGGTTATAACCCTTTTACGTCATTTGGAACCAAGTGTTGTGTTGTCAATGTTGTAACTAAGTTTCCAACAGCTGAATAACTAGAAGAATCCTGCCTGACCTCACTTTAACCCTGGATAGGTACGCTCCTCGGACACCCCTTTAAGGGTATACTCGGACGCGAACGACCCCGACGCCAAAAAAAATTCTTGAAAAATCAGTTTTTGCAGTAACCTCCTTTTTTCTTTTGCCAAAAAAAACTTCAATGAATGCTTAAAACAACTGTAAAGATAAATACTACTCATCTGCAGAAAAACTATTTATTATAAATATTTTAAAAAATTAAGTAGAAAAAAAAAGACCTGACATAAAAATTCATAAAAAAAAAAGTTTATACATATATACACAAATCCTTTTAGGAATTGATTCTTGAATGTTTAGGACACATCTTGATGTATTTTGGATGAAGTCAGACCCATGGAGGTGAAGATCTGAAATGAGAAAAAAAGGGTAACTTTTTTTGGCCAAAAAATTTTGTCCAAATTTCATGAATTTTTTTGGGTACCCAAATGAAATAGGAAGTGGCTAATTTTTTTAGGGAATAAACATATGTTATCCTAAAATAGAAATATGTAAAAAAATCTTCATTATTTTGTAAATTACATTTATATCAGGGGCCATATCTAAAGGTAATTTTTTGAGTACTTAGAAATTTCGTAAAAAAATACATATATTTAATATATAATATGATATTTATGCAGGTAAAAATATACCAAAATATCACAAATTCTATAGGGAACAAGAATATATATAGATAGGGCAGCTTACGCTTCGGATATGTCCACAAAATGGCCGCCAACCACACTGACTCAGACTCCCTAATCTGCCACTTGAAATGTAGGAAGGGTATGTCAATTTCAAGGTGTTATTTACTAATCTAATTATTATTGGATATGCATAAAAATTGTATGGTGGGTTGCTGGATAATTGTCGATTATTTTACGACTATAAAATTAAAATTCTGACCCAAAAAAATTTTTTTGAAGGGAAATAAAATCGAAAAAAAAAAAAAAAAATGTAAAACAATATAATATTTTAGCTAAAAAAATTTGATGATATTCAATCAAAAAAAAAGTAAACAAAATTTTCCGACAAATAAACATCTAGAGGAATCATTACTCTGTGATAGTTCCTTAGTACGTAGTAATTTTGAAAGAATTGGGAAAAAACGAAAAAATGGCAATCACCGGAAAATCGAACACATACCTATATATACGCCATATCTGGCTAAAAAAAAGATAGGCATGGGTAGCCAGATCATCTAGAAACACTTTCCAACACTATAAAAGTATAAGTTTTGCGACACTATTTGCCAATTCCTTACGGTAACATGACTAAGCAAAAAAATGCAAAACAAATAAAAAGGGGCACTCGCGGAAAAATGGCTAACATTCTAATATACGGCATTTCAGAAAAAAAAAATTCAGCCACGTGCTAGGCAAACCATCAAGGCACATTTTCCGACAAATAATCATCCAAATGAATAATTACTCTGTGATAGTTCCTTAGTACGTAGTAATTTTGAAAGAAATGGGAAAAAACGAAAAAATGGCAATCACAGGAAAATCGAACACATACCTATATATACGCCATATCTGGCTAAAAAAAGAAGATAGGCATGGGTAGCCAGATCATCTAGAAACACTTTCCAACACTATAAAATTATAAGTTTTGCGACACTACTTGCCAATTCCTTACAGTAACATGACTAAGCAAAAAAATGCAAAACAAATAAAAAGGGGCAATCGTGGAAAAATGGCCATTCTAATATACGGCATTTCAGAAAAAAAAAATTTCAGCCACGTGCTAGGCAAACCATCAAGGCACATTTTCCGACAAATAAACATATAAATGAAATATTACTCTGTGATAGTTCCTTAGTACGTAGTAATTTTGAAAGAAATGGGAAAAAACGAAAAAATGGCAATCACAGGAAAATCGAACACATACTTATATATACGCCATATCTGGCTAAAAAAAAAAATAGGCATGGGTAGCCAGATCATCTAGAAACACTTTTCAACACTATAAAAATATAAGTTTTGCGACACTACTTGCCAATTCCTTACGGTAACATGACTAAGCAAAAAAATGCAAAACAAATAAAAAGGGGCACTCGCGGAAAAATGCCCAACATTCTAATATACGGCATCTCAGATAAAAAAAAAAGACATGCACGTGTTAGCCCAACCATCAAGGCACACTTTCTAACACAAACATGAAAAAAAAATCAATAATATACGGCAATTCCTTACTACGTAGTAAATTTTTACAAATATTGAAAAAAAACAGAAATTGGCAACCGCAGTTAAATACCCAATATACCAATAACTACGTCGTATCTGACAAAAACAAAATCACGCATGGGTAGCCAGATCATCTAGACACACTTTCCAACACTAAAAAAGCAAAAGTTTTACGATACTATTTCGCAATATCTTACGGAAAAATGACTTGGCAAAAAAATGAAAAAAAATGAAAAAGGGACACTCGCGGTAAAATGCCCGACATTCTAATATACGGCATCTCAGATAAAAAAAAAGACATGCACGTGTTAGCCCAACCATCAAGGCACACTTTCTAACACATAAACATGAAAAAAAAATGAATAATATACGGCAATTCCTTACTACGTAGTAATTTTTACAAATATTGAAAAAAAACAGAAATTGGTAACCGCAGTTAAATACCCAATATACCAATAACTACGTCGTATCTGACAAAAACAAAGTCATGCATGGGTAGCCAGATCATCTAGACACACTTTCCAACACTAAACAAGCAAAAGTTTTACGACCCTATTTGGCAATATCTTACGGAAAAATGACTTGGCAAAAAAATGAAAAAGGGGCACTCGCGGTAAAATGGTCCTCGTGGTGATGAACGACATTTTAACTAAAAAAAAAATCATGCACATGGTAGCCAAACAATCCACCAAGACTTTCCACAACTGATAACCTATACAAGTTGCACCATTCTACGACAATTTCATAATACGTAATAACTTTGATAATTATGCAAACTACCTTAGAAGGGTAAACTCGGTCGCGAACGACCCCGACGCGTCTCAGAAATCGGGGAAGGAGTACAGCTACAGCAATGCACATCTGGACACTACTAGAGCGTGTAGGGGAGACACCTCCTGCAGGTCGATCACCCACAAATTCAGTCACGGGGGTGAGTCACGTGAGAAAAACCTGTTTTTTTTTGACGCTCGGGGTCGCAAACGACCCATCGTACCTATCCAGGGTTAAGGTCAGCACTAACAGGCCACAATTAAGTAACACTTTTCGGATTCAACTAATATGAAGTCAGTACAGTAAACTAAATGCCGTTATTAATAAGTGTAATAATATTCTAGACAACCTCCAATGAGGTTATGGATGCCCCAAGGAAACCTAATTTCTTATTTCACAACTAATTTGATAATTGCTATTAGAGTTACGAGAATGGCGCCGAAAAATAAAACAGCCCCAACCTTCGACAGTTTAAATACAGTTATAAAATATGGGATAATACTCTGTATCATATATGAACTAATTGGGAGATACTATGACTAACACTTGGAAGAGTAAATAACAAAGAACCAACCTAAAATAGAAAGCCATGCATGAATGCTAACAATACTGATAGAATTGGTGTCCAACCAAACGGTTGAATACCAAACACACAATTACTTAACTGCTGGTACTTTAGTTAAAGGATACTTTGTATGAATGAATTAAGTAGTAAAAAGAGGAAAAATAACAAATGGTGGTTGTGGGTTTGTTCTGGCGTCGGTACTCCGGCTGATGCTGCGGATGACTTCACTCATAGCAGACGAACTTCAGCAACTGAGGTGTCTTGGCAAGTTCAAATGAGCCTGAATCAGTCTCTCTAATATTAACACTCCAGGTCTATGCCTTGCATGTTGATACACTGGTTCTAGAGCAAGGGAGGGAATATTTCTTTGGTATTTATGTTGGCTCTAATTCCCTGTTCTATCCTTACAAATAAAAATAAAACCCACAGTGCACTTTACCCCAAAAATAAAATTTTTGAGATTTTTTTCAATATTTCTTTGCATACTACCCGTACTTCAAAAGTTGAATGATTTTATACTGACAATAAATTGGTAGTTCTTTTAAATACTATACTGTAGTTAGAAGTATTCAAGAAAATAATTTTGACATTTTTACTGTACATAAGTAATTACAATTTCAATATTTTGTTAAGTTTGCCATTGGTTTGCAGATCTTACAATGACCCCTCAAAAGCTATGCACTGCTCACTAAAGATGCTAGTCCAAAACTTTCTCATGAATATCAAAATGGAAGTTTTCATCCATATAGTCTTTCTCTTCCTCAACTAAAAATTCCTCATCGTTATCAAGGTCTTCATCATACTGAGGCAAAGAAAGAAATGCATCGTCCTTGTTCTTTAAACGCCTTTCCTTTCGTAACTGCTTGTACTTTGTGACCCACTGTCGTATTTCTTCAGTTCTAGTAGATACTACTCCCTGTTCAAAGTGAGGTGAAACATGGTACAAGGAAATAGAGTCGCTCTGAGATTT
Source organism: Palaemon carinicauda (assembly GCF_036898095.1). Lineage (NCBI taxonomy): Eukaryota > Metazoa > Arthropoda > Malacostraca > Decapoda > Palaemonidae > Palaemon > Palaemon carinicauda. The sequence continues at coordinate 75,427,651 of NC_090753.1, forward strand.
ACGATGTTCTGCCCTTGCTCGTGTCATACCTTGTCTAACCTGCAAAAAAAAAAAAAAGGCTTAATATAGAGGTTTAAAATCACAAGGCAGAGGAATAATTACTTTCGTTGATAGCAAATACTGTACTGTATTGTATTTAATACACATTAGAATTACTTAATAGCTCAATATACAATTAATATACAGTACAACTAAAAATAGTTTAAACAGTAATGTTCAACCTATCCGTAATTATGGATGCCCCAAAGTAAACCTAACTTTGGATTTCATAACTAATTTGATTATTGCTATTAGAGTTACGAGAATGGCACCAGAAAATAAAACAACCAAAACATTCGACAGTTTAACTACAGTTATAAATATAATACCTAAACCACCTCTGGTCTCTGTACTCAAGTCCACTTGACTGTCCCCATAGGTACCAGTGGGAGAGTACTGTTACTCCCTCCCGAAGGATAAGAGTGATCATTAAGTTTATAAGAATTAACCGAAAGGCCTTCTCATGCTAAAAGTCACTTTATTTACAACATCCCAAAGGGGAGCACCCAATGATTAAAAAGGGGAGAGAACGCAGGTAATCCAGAAGTTTCACACTCGAGGCCACGTCAGGCATACTCGGCAGACAGTGAAGATCTCTATTAGGTATACAGGAAAAGGCAAACACTTGAGCTGCTTAGGGAAATTTACTTCTAAAGAGAGGAAATTCCAAGTGAACAGAGTAACGCTTCAAGTAAAATTCGTCGTCTCCCTGATCGGCAGCGCAATTTCTTTGGATGCATGATTTCCTTTGTAGTGGAACTCTGTACAGTCTCGCCCCTTAAAGCAAGTAAATATGCACAGTCCTAGTCTCCACATGGTACATTGGAAATGGGAAAGAAGGTTTGTATCCTTGAAGGAACAAATTCCGCATACTTACCTTCTATGCACTTCTGCTGTAAAGCAAGGGCACTAACGAAACACAAAATAAAAGAAAAAATTATTATAAGAAAAGTAAGAAAAGATCCAACAGTTAGACAGGTACCAATGAAAATGATATTTTAATTATAAAATAAATTTTTGAATATACTTACCCGGTGAATATATAATAGCTGCTGCTCCAGCGGCTCGACAGAAAACACACACAAAAACTCGCGAGCGATCGCTATGAAGGTTGCGGGTGTGCCCACCAGCGCCAACTATCGGCCAGATACCGCATATACATGTAAACAGACCCAATTTTTCTCATCCCGCTGGGTCTCTATCGGGTAGGAAGGGGGGGCCTTTAATTTATATATTCACCGGGTAAGTATATTCAAAAATTTATTTTATAATTAAAATATCATTTTTAAATATTTAACTTAGCCGGTGAATATATAATAGCTGATTCACACCCATGGTGGTGGGTAGAGACCAGAGTTAATTAAGTTTACAGCGTATATGCTTAGAGTTTTTGACAGTTATATCATAACAAAACCCAAATATATAAAGGTACCTGGTAAGGAAGTTGACTTAGACGATTACTCTGCCTTATAAGTCTGTCTTCCTCACGAAGCCCAGCGATCCTCTTAGGATGCTGAAAGACTCCCAGGAGCTGAAGTATTAAGGGCTGCAACCCATACAACAGGACCTCATCAAACCCCTAATCTGGGCGCTCTCAAGAAATGACTTTGACCACCCGCCAAATCAACCAGGATGCGAAAGGCTTCTTAGCCTTCCGTACAACCCAAAAAACAATATTAAAAAACATTTCAAGAGACAGATTAAAAAGGATATTGGAATTAGGGTAATGTAGTGGTAGAACCCTCACCCACTACTGCACTCGCTGCAACGAATGGACCCAGTGTGTAGCAGTCCTCGTAAAGAGTCTGGACATCTTTTAAGTAAAATGACGCGAACACTGACTTGCTTCTCCAAAAAGTCGCGTCCATAATACTTTGCAGAGATTTATTTTGCTTGAAGGCCACGGAGGTTGCTATAGCTCTAACTTCGTGCGTCTTAACCTTAAGCAAACATCGGTCTTTCTCATTCAAGTGAGAATGAGCTTCTCGTATTAAAAAATCTGATAAAATATGACAAAGCATTCTTTGACATAGGCAATGATGGTTTCTTAACTGAGCACCATAATGCCTCAGATTTACCTCGTAATGACTTAGTACGAGCTAAATAGAACTTAAGAGCTCTAACAGGACATAATACTCTTTCCAGTTCGTTGCCTACGATCTCTGATAAGCAAGGAATATCAAAAGATTTAGGCCAAGGACGAGAAGGCAGTTCATTTTTGGCCAGGAAACCAAGTTGAAGTGAACAAGTGGCTTTTTCTGTAGAAAAGCCGATGTTCTTACTGAAGGCATGAAGTTCACTGACCCTTTTAGCCGAAGCCAAGCACACTAGGAAAAGTGTCTTGAGGGTGAGATCCTTCAGGGAGGCTGAATGTAATGGCTCAAACCTATCTGACATGAGGAACCTTAGGACCACGTCTAAGTTCCATCCAGGAGTTGCCAAACGACGTTCCTTAGAGGTCTCGAAAGACTTAAGGAGATCTTGGAGATCTTTATTGTTGGAAAGATCTAAGCCTCTATGTCGAAAGACCGAAGCCAACATGCTCCTGTAGCCCTTAATCGTGGGAGCTGAAAGGGAGTGAACCTTTCTCAGATGTAAAAGAAAATCTGCGATTTGGGCTACAGAGGTACTGGACGAGGACACAGATGCTGACTTGCACCAATCTCGAAAGACTTCCCACTTCGACTGGTATACTCTAATGGTAGAAGCTCTCCTAGCTCTTGCAATCGCACTGGCTGCCTCCTTCGAAAAGCCTCGAGCTCTTGAGAGTCTTTCGATAGTCTGAAGGAAGTCAGACGAAGAGCGGGGAGGCTTTGATGGACATTCTTTACGTGGGGCTGACGTAACAGATCTACCCTTAGAGGAAGACTTCTTGGAAAGTCTACCAGCCATTGAAGTACCTCGGTGAACCACTCTCTCGCGGCCCAGAGGGTAGCAACCAACGTCAACCTTGTCCCTTCGTGAGAGGCGAACTTCTGCAGTACCTTGTTGACTATCTTGAATGGTGGGAATGCATATAAGTCCAGAAGAGACCAATTCAGTAGAAACGCGTCTATGTGGATTGCTTCTGTATCTAGGACTGGAGAGCAATAGATTGGTAACCTTTTGGTCAACGAGGAGGCAAAGAGGTCTATGGTGGGTTGACCCCAAGTAGCCCAAAGACTCTTGCCCACGTCCTTGTGGAGGGTCCATTCCGTGGGTATCACCTGACCCCTCCGACTGAGACAGTCTGCCAAGACGTTCAAGTCCCCCTGGATGAATCTCGTCAACAGGGAGATGCCTCGATTTCTTGACCATAAGAGAAGGTCCCTTGCGATCTCGAGCAGCGTGAAGGAGTGTGTGCCTCCTTGCTTGGAGATGTACGCCAAAGCTGTGGTGTTGTCTGAGTTGACCTCTACCACTTAGTTTCGAAGAAGCTTTCGAATATCATCAAGGCCAAGTGGACTGCTAATAGCTCCTTGCCATTGATGTGCATGCTCTTCTGACTTGAGGTCCACAGACCCGAGCATTCCCGACCGTCCAGGGTCGCACCCCAACCCAAATCCGACGCGTCTGAGAACAACACGTGGTTTGGGTTCTTGACTGCTAGGGATAGTCCCTCTCTCAGACTGATATTGCTGTCCCACCATTTCAGGCATGCCTTTACTGGTTCGGAGACTGGGAATGATACCGTCTCTAACGTCTTGTCCTAGTTCCAGTGAGAGGCTAGATGGAACCGGAGAGGCAGAAGGTGTAGTCTCCCTAGTGAGACAAACTGCTCCAAGGATGAGAGAGTCCCTACGAGACTGTTCCAACTCCTGACTGAAGAAACGTTTTCTTTTCAGCATTAGTTGGACTTCGAGCAGGGCTTGTTCTAATCGGTGGCAGACGGAAAAGCCCGAAAAAACTGGACTGCGAATCTCCATCCCCAAATATAGAATAATCTGGGATGGGATCAGTTGGGACTTTTAGGTTGACCAAAAGTCCCAACTCCCAGGCCAGACTCAACGTCCAATGTAGATCCTGCAGACAGCGAAGACTGGACGATGCTCTGAGAAGCCAGTCATCCAAGTACAGGGAGGCTCGGATCCCCGATAGATGGAGGGATTTTGCCACATTCCTCATGAGCCTCGTAAACACGAGAGGAGCAGGACTGAGGCCAAAACACAGGGCTCGAAACTGGTACCCCACATTCCTGTAAACAAACCTCAGAAACGGTTGGGAATCCGGGTGTATAGGAATGTGGAAGTATGCCTCCTGAAGGTCGAGAGAGACCATCCAGTCGCCTTCCATTAATGCTGTCAAGACAGCCTGGTAGACTTCATCGTGAAGTTTGTCTTGACAATGAACACATTAAGCGCACTTGCCTCTTACGTACTCCTGCAGTGAACATGGCTGCCAGATCATTGGAGCCATCCCTGAGAGACTTGTTCCTGCAGAGAACGTGGCTGTCAGATCATTGGAGCCATCCCTGAAAGCCTTGTTTATGCATGACATAATTGTACAGCAAAACTTCAAACGCTCGAAAAAACTCCTAACAGGAGATGGTCTAGCTCTGAAGTCGACCATAAAATCTTGGAGCGTCTCATGGCCAGGTGCCAGGGAGAGTCTATGAGGTTTGAGAAGTCTATCTGGGCAGAGGCAGGAACTCCCAAGCCGAGAACTTCTCCCGTGTCATATCAGACTCTCGCTCTATAAGCCAGCTTAAAAGTAGGGAAAGCAAAGGCTGTCTCCCCCAAACTCCTCCTGGTGATAAACCAGTCGCCTAGCAAACGTAAAGCTCTCTTAGAAGAGCGAGAGAGCACTAGCTTATAAAAACAACGGCTTCGAAGTAGCTAGGCCTAGTGTAAACTCTGACGTTTAGGCGAACGAGGAGCAGCAGTTACAAAAAGATCTGGACAAAGATCCTTAAAAATCAGCATGATTTATTTAAAGTCCATAGAGGGCTAAGCAGCTTTAGGCTCCTCTCCGTCTGACAGAGTCCTCAAGGGAATATCAGTAGGAGGGGGAACAGCAACTTCCTCATCTGGAGAAACCTTGTCCGACAATAGCCGAGTCTCAAGCAAGGGAGAGACCTGCCGTGGTGGCAATGCTTGACAAGCAGAGTCCACACGCACTGGTGCATTAGTAGCGGACCAGGACGCAACGTCATGTAACTGCTTAACAGTCTGTGAACTGTCAACAACAACAGTTGCGGGAGGACGCTCGGCGTCCACTCGAGACTGTTTTGACTGCCTAGTCTGAGCAGTCAAAACAACTCTAGACTGCGGTAGTTGACGCTCAGCGTCAAAACAAGTCAACTCCGCTGGTTGGCGAACGTCCTGAACGTCAACAGGAGCATTAGGAAGCAGCCTAACGTCCAAATGTGGCTGAAAGCCAACACGTGACCGCATTGAGTGAGGCTCTACATATCGTGACTGACGTGACTTAGCTACGCCAACGTCAACAGGACGCACAAAGGTTCGTTTGGGCGGCTGAAGGCCAGGATCTCGATGAGATAAACGGCTAGGATCAACGTGAACCTTATCGGCAGAATAGTCTTCCATAAGAGAGGCAAGCTTATTCTGCATGTCTTGCCGTACAACCCATTTAGGATCAACGGGAATGGTTGCGGTAAGAGACGAGGGTAACGTCTGTGACTGCAAAACCTTGCCAACAAAAAGACTCTCGGAGCCTGTGTTACGCTTTTGTTTATGCGGCGAGCAGTCTTCCGATGACTGCATAGGGTCAGAGCTGTCCTAATAGTTAAAACCAGGACGCTGGACCTGTCCTGAAAGGACTGACTTTCGCTTAAAGGGCCTCGAAACCTTGTTCCACGGTTTCTTATGCGAAAAGCCTTCGGATGACAAGGAGAAAAACGTCTCGCTCGTCTTATGGTAGGGGCGGTGTTGATGAGACACGCCTGAAACCATAGAGGGAACGTCTGTTCGCTGATCAAGTCCTCTCGAACCCATAAGTCGTACGACATTACTTCTCCCCTGGGCTTGGGAGCTTGCAAGAGGTCTCGGACTAGGCGAACGACAGGCACGAACAGACGAACCCTCGGTCGCAACACTGATAACACTTTGCGCAATTATCACTTTATCACTACGATTTTCTGTTTTGCACTTATTTCACTGAAATCGAATTATTTAACAATTCACATTAGGTATGAATAAAACTGATTTCTACCTGAAGAACGCAATTCTACCCTCATCAAAAGGTTATAATTGCGAAATCAGTCGTATAATGTAAGCACATTAATACAAGCAAAAAAAAAAAAAAAACAGTAAAAATATTTTAAGATAAAAAAATCAGTGGCTGGGAAGGAGACTAAACACTAGTTCATTTAAAACTACGTTTTCAATCTCTCACCGTACAGTGCCTTGGGACGAGAATAAAAAACTAAAAACGTTTTATCCTTTCTCCCCGTACAACGACTAGGGACGAGAGTAAAAAACTGACTCGAGAACAACGTTACTCGCTTGGGACGAGAATAAAGATCGGAACGTTCTCTCTCCTCTCTCTCTCTCCGTCTCTATCTCTCTCTCTCTCTCTCTCTCTTGATTTCGCACCGAAGAGAAGAGCCCACTTACCTTTCGTCAATAAACAGGTTATTTGACCAAAGGAAAAAACTGAAAGGTTTTTCAATTAAAAAGTTCCTTTAAAATAGTATTTAAAACATTTAAGCTTTGAAAGAAGAATGAACAAAACGTCAGAATCGATTTACTCTTTCTGCAAAGTGAAACCGTGATACTCTCTCTCTCTATCGTAACGATAGAGCGCAAACTGCGTAGCATAAATAAACTAACCGTTAGTTCATCTTTGAAACAGTACGAAGACTATTCAAAGAAAATCTTTCATAAAATATCTACTAAAAAATATTCATTTAATGTTTTAAATCAATTGCTCTGTAAAAGTTATTTACGATTGAAAGGGCTCAACGTTGTTTAACTTCGGTTTCCAAGTTAGGACCGCCTACTCTCAGGAAAGGTCGCATATAAACAAATCATTAAAATTTATCTTGATGTTTATTATAAATGGAAAGCTAATCGAAGAGGCCTAATAAAGGCGGTTGAGATATAAAATATATAGAGGAAAATCTATAATTAATTTATAACGTGATAAGATAATTGCTAAAAGCCTAAAACACACTTCCGTACTAAGGGAAGGGTCGGCCATTTAAAAGTCAAAGAAAGTCCAAAAAACAATCCAAAGTCATCAAAAATTAAATCTATCCAAAAACGAGTTCAAGATTTAAGTTGAAGATAAAACACCTGTACTGCGAAAGCTCAAACCAAAAGGAAGTACTTCACCAAATATGTTGAGAAAACTCCAGGTTGTACAGCGAGTATTGATACGTCTTGTCGTTAAGGCCGACAGAGAAAAAATTGGGTCTGTTTACATGTATATGCGGTATCTGGCCGATAGTTGGCGCTGGTGGGCACACCCGCAACCTTCATAGCGATCGCTCGCGAGTTTTTGTGTGTGTTTTCTGTCGAGCCGCTGGAGCAGCAGCTATTATATATTCACCGGCTAAGTTAAATATTTAAAATTGTATGTACTCTTTACAGCCAGACACAAAAATGATGTGATACAGTCGGGCAGGAAGGTTTTTCCCCCTTCCTACCACTAACTGAGAGAGAGTGAGTACTGTGTGTCGTTCCAGCAGTGCCAGCTTGGTGTGCTGGTCGAAGTTTTTCTTTTTACCCCGCATGTGTTGTGATTAAAAAGAGCGTATCAAGGCGAAAAATATTGATCTTTTAGTGCAAATCAAAACAAGAATAATTATATAATTTTTTTAACTGAATGAATCAAGCTTGAACTTTAACAATTTACTAAATTGGTTTAGGAAGGTAAAAAAAAAACCTATTTTGTTCTTTTAGAATTCTTCCTAGTTTCTGAATGAATTTTCTAAAACTTAAGGTATTTGTTTCCTTTTACACAATATCAAAACAAAGGTTAAAATGTTCTGGAGCAGCACCCCCACTAATTTTAGCTACAAGCCACCACTGCTACTACAACAAAAATAATATAAAGAGAGTAGCTTCAGAATTCTACCCTGTGGAACATGAGATATAACTGGTATTATTATTCTTATTGTTATCATTATAATTATTATTATCATTACTAGCTAAGCTACAATACTAGTTAGAAAAGCAGGATGCTATAAGCTCTAGGGCTCCATCGGGGAAAAATAGCCCAGTGGAGAAAGGAAACCAGGAGATGAACAAACTACAAGAGAAGTAGTAATGAACAATAAAATAAAACATTTTAAAAAAAGTAACATTAAAATAGATCTTTCATGTATACACTATAAAAACAAGAGGAAGAGATATGAGATAAGATAAAATAGTGTTCCCGAGTGTACCCTGAAGAATGAGAACACTACCCCAAGACAGTGGAAGACCATGGTACAGAGGCTATGGCCCTACCCAAGGCTAGAGAATAATGGTTTGATTTTGAAGTGTCCTCATAGAAGGGCTGCATACTTTATCTAAAGAGTATCTTCTACCCTTGCAAAAAGGAAAGTAGCCACTGAAAAATCACAATGTAGTAGTTATCCCATTGAGCGAAGAAGAAATGTTTGGTAATCTCAGTGTTATCAGGTGTATGAGGACAGAGGAGAGTGTGGAAAGAATAGGCCAGACTATTCGGTGTACAGTATATGCAGGCAAAAGAAAAATTTGCAGTAACCAGAGAGGTATCCACTGTATGACTAACTAGCCAAAGGACCCAATAACTCTCCGGTGGTAGTATCACAGAAAGTTCTAGCACCATCATCATTTTGCTTTCATTATAACGAAATTATAATTAACAAAATTCACAAACAATAACTCTGTTGTTGGTTACTTAAAGACTAAATGAGATCAAGCATAGTACAGTACAGAGCCTCCAACACTAAAGATATTACACTGTCGTTTACAAGATAACTTCCAGTGAACTAGGTTGGGTGGCTTATTCCTTGTATTTCAGAAATCTTACAGAGCAACAGACATAACACTATTTGATACAAGAAAATTCCAGTTAAGTTCAGACACCAAGAAAACATCTATTTATGAAGTAAATCTTAAAAAATATAGTTCAGAAAAAAAGTAACAAGGAATTATTAAAATCCGTCTATATGTCTGATATCCTGTCTTGCTAGTTAGGAATTGTTTTATATTCCTTGAACTAGAGCAAAGTTGTTAGGATGTAACTAAGGAAGGGCCTTCCTTTAACACTTGTTTAATGGGGGATTTATAGCTCTTCTTGTTATTGAAGATTGTGAGATTTTGTGGTGACCATTTTTTTCCTTTTTTGATTCTACTGTAACTGTTGACCGTCTGGTTAAGAAATATTTTATCACATGATACAGCAATAAATTCCCCATCAGGAAATGACTTGGGCACCACTAGTACCAACTGCAAGACACTGATATTTATATTTCCACATACTGATATTTGAATATTGCTTATAATGTTCATGGAATAGAACAAATATAGGTACTTTTGTGTGAGAAGCCTGAAAGATTTCTTTATGTGGGGGTACTACTGGGTGATAGGAGGATAGATGTGAGCGAGGCAAGAGAGCGTGCTAGAAATAGGAATGAATGGCGAGCGATTGTGACACAGTTCCGGTAGGCCCTGCTGCTGCCTCCGATGCCTTAGATGACCGCGGAGGTAGCAGCAGTAGGGGATTCAGCATTATGAAGCTTCATCTGTGGTGGATAATGTGGGAGGGTGGGCTGTGACACCCCAGCAATACCAGCTGAACTCGGTTGAGTCCCTGGTTAGGCTGAAGGAACGTAGAGAGTAGAGGTCCCCTTTTTGTTTTTGTTTCTTTGTTGATGTTGGCTATCCCCCAGAATTGGGGGAAGTGCCTTGGTATATGTATGTATGTACTACTCATGGCATGGCCTGTGTTTCACATTGTTAATACTGTGGTTCTATAGGTTATTTGACGTGTACCTTCTGCCCTTAATATTTTTTAGTTTCTCTTGGTTTCATCCAGCATAGCTATCTAGCCTCTTAAGAGCAAATCTTATACTGTAGTTGATATCCACAGATTTAACCAAGACTTGGGGATCTCGATAAACTGTTCTATATATAAAAAACAATATTTCATTCCCATAAAATCTTTCTACATAACAGAATCACCATGTGGTGGAACAGAGGAATGAAAAAAAACAAACAAATAAAAGAAAAAAAGTAACCTCTCCACTCATTAAACTTTTTTCTTGATGCTGATAGATTTTTGAAAAGCTCTCATTTTACATGTGAAACATTTTGCAGATAAAGCTAAAATTGATTAGTACATGTAAAGTGAAGTTAAGTCTTAGCTACTGTAGATTACCGTTACAAAATTTTGGCTATACTATTGTAATCTTATATATAGGCACCAGCCACCCGTGGAGATACTACCACTAGGGAGTTATGAGGTCCTTTAACTGGCCAAACAGTACTGCATTGGATCCTTCTCTCTGGTTACAGTTCACTTTCCCTTTGCCTACACATACACCGAATAGTCTGGCCTATTCTGGGAGGAACGTAGAGAGTAGAGGTCCCCTTTTTGTTTTTGTTTCATTTGTTGATGTCGGCTAACCCCCAAAATTGGGGGAAGTGCCTTGGTATATGTGTATGTATGTATTCTTTACAGATTCTCCTCTGTCTTCATACACTTGACAACACTGAGATTACCAACAATTCTTCTTCATCCAAGGGGTTAACTACTGCACTGTAAATGTTCAGTGGTTACTTTCCTCTTGGTAAGGGTAGAAGAGAGACTTTAGCTATGGTAAGCAGCTCCTCAAGGAGAAGAACACTCCAAAATCAAACCATTTTTCTCTAGTCTTGGGTAGTGCCATAACCTCTGTACCATGGTCTTTCACTGTCTTAGGTTAGAATTCTCTTGCTTGAAGGTACACTCAGGCACATTTTTCTATCTAATTTATTATCCTCTTGTTTTGTTAAAGTTTTTAAAGTTTATATAGAAAATATTTACTTGTAATGGTACTGTTCTTAAAGTATTTTATTTATCATTTTTTCCTTTCCTCACTGGGGTATTTTCCCTGTTGGGGCCCCTGGGCTTATATCATCTTGCTTTTCAAACTAGGGTTGTAGCTTAGCAAGTAATAATAATAATAATAATAATAATAATAATAATAATAATAATAATAATACATACATATACCAAGGCACTTCCCCCCAATTTTTGGGGGTAGACAACATCAACAAATGAAACAAAACAAAAAGGGGACCTCTACTCTCTACGTTCCTCCCAGCCTGACAAGGGACTCAACCGAGTTCAGCTGGTACTGCTAGGGTGCCACAGCCCACCCTCCCCCGTTATCCACCACAGATGAAGCTTCATAATGCTGAATCCCCTACTGCTGCTAATAATTAGTTGAGGAGCTGCTGTATTTACTTGTAAAAACAGCAAAGTAGGAGGAATTCAGCATGAAACACCAGCTTCAAAAAATATACAGTACAGTCATTCGTGGATTTGCTATAACTCAGTCCACAGCAGGCATTAAATAAAGAAAATGAAAATAAGATTTGCATAGTGATGTGAATAAAATATAGTAAGACCTCTATCTAGAGATTATGCCTTTGCAGTTTCGATAACCCACTTTTGAATTATAAGTAATCTTCTTGTGTACCGTAGCAGGGATAGTAATGAACAAGTATAAACTACAATATCATATTAGAGATCTCATGAAAACAATGTAGTGAGTTACTTAGGGTATTAGTCAACCACATGTAGGCAGTGCTAGATTTCTTTAGGTGGTTATGAGTTGACTGACCTTAGAACACCAATCATTTTTGTTTCTTGATCTTTGCAGTAAAATAGAAAAGATTGAATATAATTTTCAATAGTATAGAATTAACAAAACTCAATACATTACCACATTTAATATTTTTTGGGTGTTAACTCCCAAGACATCATCTCTCATAACGGGCAGGTCACTGGGAAGATCCATTTTATCGTCAACTTCTTCGAGAGATAAAGAGTTTGATAATTTGAGAGCTTCTCCAAAAAAGTCTTCATCGCTTTCTTTGGTAATTTCAATTAAATTCTGCAATAATGACAAAATTTGCATTTCAGTAAAACATAAAAGCCTGAGCAATTAATTACTGTATATTATAAATAGGCTTTGTATATACACTCACACAACTGTAGGCTTAATAAAGGTTTTTATGATAAGTGTAAATATGTTTATAATTCACTGATAACTGGCATCCTTAAACATTATATTATTGTATGACAGATTTTAAATATAACACATTTTAAAATCAAATTTGAAAGCAATGCAAAAAATAAAATCGCAACCAATCTTAAAAAGTCAGCAAGGGTGTTCTTACTAACTACCTCTTTACTTTGTCTGCAGACCAAGCATAAACAGTAATGCACATAAATTGAGGGACATGAAACGAAAGCACTATAAGAAATTTTAGAATCTATAAAACAAGTTTTCCAGTTATCTTTATAAAATATCTATTTTTCTAAGCTTTACAAACTTGAGTCCTTTAAAATATTGAGACCATGTAAGTTTTCAATAGAACTGGTATTGCCACTAAAAGGCTAACGAGGTAGTTGGTTAATGGCCGTTGGTCTGAAAGGTAAGCTCCCACTCCCTAGGACTGAGAGGGGTGGTTGAAGTGGAAAATTAAATTTAGTTTGTATTGCTAGGAAAAATCCACATCACTTTTAAAATTCGTTATTTCTTCCAACTCGTAGGCAAACCTTTCATCCTTTGAAATAGGAAGGCTAACTTACAGGTGAGAAAAGTCCCCCAAGAACCAAACCTGTTGGTTCTTTTTCTTCCCTGGAATATGACAGTCTCCCTGGTACCTCAAGGGAGTGAGGGAGATGACTAAAACAACCTCCTATCAGCTCATCATATGGATGAGTAGGCTGATAGGGCCTGGCATGTACTTGGTACTCAGTCGATAAAGGAATCTTTTTCCTCCAAAGGGGAGACACTGTCTGAAATTAAATACCTGGTGAAAGATGGCCAGATAGTATGTATTCATTCCACTATCTTCTCCTTCGTAAAGGAAGGATGGGGGGTAACTACTACTTACACAGTCTAATAAGAATGAAGTACAGAACTGTAGCTTACCGGCATCAATGTCAGATCCAGCGAGTATAAATTCTTCAACCCCAAATTGGGGGAAGGAAAGAAGTAGAAGAGCCAGTCATTCTATTCTTCCTGGCTTATATTAAACATGTTCCAGCTTTGTTGTTGACTAGCAAGTACTTCCTCAAACATTCTTGGCATACTTGTGTCTTAAATAAATTGAGGCAGATGCTTTTCTTATACTGACAATAAATCTGACAAGATCAGGTGGCCTTAGTGAAAGCCACACCCCTCCAACGCATATGAGAACAGTTGCATGTTTATTGTTGGGGGTCTTTCAACTCCCCTGGGGAAGTTCCCTTCCTTCAACCAACAGGAAAGATTGGCCAGTACCTCTTGTCCTGCTGGAGATCGATCAGTGATCCTCCAGCACCACTGAAGTAATTGTAATCACTGGTGGAAATGCCTATGACTCTAAGGAATGAGCTTATACAGCAAGGGAGGGAGGTCAAGAAGACTTGCCAACATCAAGCTGGAAGTACAGTCTGGCCAGAATTTACACTACCTCTCTGAGCTTGGTGATGAGATAGAAGGATGGAAACTCTCTCGCTGCTGCCCTTTCTACCATGCCCATATATTTTAACCTCTGCTTGGGTGTGAAACTCAACAAAAAGCAAGAAGGTTACCTCGATCTTGTAGCATCTGCCTCTCTGAGGTCAAGATTAACCAATTGTTGGGATATATCAAAAGACGTATCCTGTATGAGAGAGATCCAAGCTGCTACTAGATTGAACAATGAATCAACACTTGGAGAGCTGTGCATAGTCATAACAGAGGGTCTTGAACTAGTACATCTGCTTCATTGAGGAAGGAAAAAATGGAGGACCTTCCAAGAAGACTAGTGAATGGATACTTGGAAGTAAGAGGACTAGTGAATGGGTACTTGGAAGTACGCATTCTTCAGATCCAGTGAATGCATGAAGTTTCTTTCTCTGTTCCATCCTGAACCTAATTTGCTTTAAACTGGTTCAGGGGAGAGAGGTCGATGACTGGTCTCCAGCCCTCAGCTAACTTCACCAGGGAGAACTGATTGTAGAAGCCTTGAAATCCAGCTTTGATGCCTTTAAGACCAATCTTCTCCTTACTACTGCTGGAGAGTTATGAGGTCCTTTGATTGGCCAGACAATACTACATTGGATCCTTCTCTCTGGTTACGGTTCATTTTCCCTTTGCCTACATATACACCGAATAGTCTGGCTCATTCTTTACATATTCTCCTCTGTCCTCATACACCTGACAACAATGAGATTACCAAAAAATTCTTCTTCACGCAAGGGGTTACTGCTCTGTCATTGTTCAGTGGCCAATTTCCTCTAGGTAACAGCAGAAGAGATTCTTTAGCTATGGTAGGCAGCTCTTCTAGGAGAAGGTCACTCCAAATCCAAACCATTGTTCTCTAGTCTTAGGTAGTGCCAAAGCCTTTGTACTATGGTCTTTCACTGTCTTGGGTTAGAGTTCTCTTGCCTGAGGGTACACTTGAGCACACTATTCTATCTTATTTCTTTTCCTTTTATTTTGTTAATTTTTTTATAGTTTATATAGGAGATATTTATAATAATGTTGTTACTATTCTTAAAATATTTTATTCTTCCTTGTTTCCTTTCCTCACTGGGCTATTTTTCCAGTTGGAGCCCTTGGGCTTATAGCCTGCTTTTCCAGCTTGGGTTGTAGCTTAGCAAGTAATAATGATAATAATATTACTTTCACCTCTGCAACAATGGTAGGTTTTTCAGCAACAATGGAGGATAGTTACAAATGCAATCGGTCTTGCGATCAAGTGTGAGAGCTCCACTGAGGGGCTACTCACGTAGGTTGGGGCTCCTATACTGGCAATCCCCGGGTTGGAGGGTAGGTACAGAATATTTTTTTTAAAGCCTAACAGCTCGCGCTTCATTAATTACAGCACTGTGACAAGGAGGTAAGATTCGTCAAATTAACAACAAATTTTAATTATAGGTCTCAGCATTGTGACCCTAAACCAAAAAATAACTTAAATCCAACTGATCTTCTTAATTAAAAATTGCAAAATATATATTGCAATTATGTCAACATATTTAGAAAAAACCTTTACCTTGATTTTATCATCAAATTCTTCTTTCAAAACCAAGTTAGTTTTCATATGGTGAGTGGGATCTGATGGCACGAAGTCTTCTCCAAAGTCGGCTATAGCAAGACACCTCTCCACTTCCATCAGTTTATAGTAGCGGTGATCTATAGAAAAAGGGCAAGTCTATTTAGCCGACAAAAACATTTTAAACAATCATTTATTACTTTCAAGAGATTCTGAACACAATCTGGAGGAAAATTATTCTGCTTTATCAATTAATTTGATTTTAATACAATCCTCTGATTAACAACATACCTCTCAGGATTAGACACGGGTCATTACAAAGGTGACATGGCAGAACTAAATTATTAAAAAATATCAAATCTTAAAAATGATTTGTATTTTCTCAGCAAAACTAACTTGCGTCCTTAATAGGAGTTTGATTTCAGAACCGTTAAAATGGTTGTTAAGCTTTCAATGAGATTGTTGTAGTTACTACCAGGTGGAGGATAAGCCCAGCTCACCCAACAATTAGCAGAGGTCCCACTTTTGACCTTCAACCTAAGACTTGTGGGGTGGTTGAGATGGGAAGTTCAACTTGAAAAACTCTGGCTTGTACAGTTAGGAAAAATACAAATGAATTGAAAAATTTGTGATGTTTTCTTACACGAATTCAAACCATTGTCTTCTAATAAGAGACTTATCCTTAAGAGGAAGGAAGTCACTATATCCAAAACTGGGTGGTTCACTTTCCTGGTTTTGTTATGGCAAATGGTCCCATAGAGGGAACTGAAATGATGACTTGTCGACCAATTCACGATCAACACAAAGATATAGGTTTTAAGCTAAGGCCCTACCAAGTAACTGGTAGGTCATGAAAGAACCTATATCAATGTAGAGGATATGTTTTCTAAATGTATGATAATTAATAAGAAATGAGTTTACTTATATTTTGATCATCCTCTTCCTTGTCTGGAGGATGAGAGGAGATACTTCAATAGAAAAACTTGTCTGTAAAGAAAAGTTGCTCAATCACGCAGCTCAACTGCCTTTATCATCCAGTCCAGCACATAATGGCATGACTGCTGTACCCCAAAAGGAGGGGAAGAAAGAAGAGGAGAAAAGGCCAGCAATTCTTGCCTCTCGTTCTAGACTTACGTCAATAATATGACTGCTGTACCCCAAAAGGAGGGGAAGAAAGAGGAGGAGAAAAGGCCAGTAATTCTTGCCTCTCGTTCTAGACTTACGTCAATAATATGACTGCTGTACCCCAAAAGGAGGGGAAGAAAGAAGAGGAGAAAAGGCCAGCAATTCTTGCCTCTCGTTCTAGACTTACGTCAATAATATGACTGCTGTACCCCAAAAGGAGGGGAAGAAAGAGGAGGAGAAAAGGCCAGTAATTCTTGCCTCTCGTTCTAGACTTACGTCAATAATATGACTGCTGTACCCCAAAAGGAGGGGAAGAAAGAGGAGGAGAAAAGGCCAGTAATTCTTGCCTCTCGTTCTAGACTTACGTCAATAATATGACTGCTGTACCCCAAAAGGAGGGGAAGAAAGAAGAGGAGAAAAGGCCAGCAATTCTTGCCTCTCGTTCTAGACTTACGTCAATAATATGACTGCTGTACCCCAAAAGGAGGGGAAGAAAGAGGAGGAGAAAAGGCCAGTAATTCTTGCCTCTCGTTCTAGACTTACGTCAATAATATGACTGCTGTACCCCAAAAGGAGGGGAAGAAAGAGGAGGAGAAAAGGCCAGTAATTCTTGCCTCTTGTTCTAGACTTACGTCAATAATATGACTGCTGTACCCCAAAAGGAGGGGAAGAAAGAAGAGGAGAAAAGGCCAGCAATTCTTGCCTCTCGTTCTAGACTTACGTCAATAATATGACTGCTGTACCCCAAAAGGAGGGGAAGAAAGAGGAGGAGAAAAGGCCAGTAATTCTTGCCTCTTGTTCTAGACTTACGTCAATACCCCTTTGTGAGGGAGCTTGGTTTGCTACAAAACATGTTGAGCATCTACAACTAGACCAAAGGGAAAGGTATCCAGGGACCTCTGGGTATATCCCTGAAGGTAGCAGGTAGTGAAGGCTGTCTGTAGCTTCCTTAATCCTGGCCTCAGGACCTGCGACACTGACAGGTTCTTTGGAAAGCTAGGTAGATCCAATACCTCTAACTTCCTGCGATCAAGCCTGGATGGTACATTCATTACCTCAATGGTTGTGGGATAGTTTCACAAAGCCAGAAAGAAATAGTGTTTTTGGATATCTTCTTTACCCTTCCAGTGCTGGGAAAGTCTCTGTAGCTACAGTCTGAAGCTTTGAATTCTCTTCAGGGAGTGCTGTAATGCCCTCACAAG
Source organism: Palaemon carinicauda (assembly GCF_036898095.1). Lineage (NCBI taxonomy): Eukaryota > Metazoa > Arthropoda > Malacostraca > Decapoda > Palaemonidae > Palaemon > Palaemon carinicauda. The sequence continues at coordinate 75,445,169 of NC_090753.1, forward strand.
ACAGAGAAGTACTCAGCTAGTCACCTCTTGTAGAGAGGAGAAGGAGAAGGAATCGAACATGGAGTCTTGAATTGCTAGGTTCTGGGTCTTAGTCACGCACTTCGTTACAAAGGATTTATGACATGAAATGCCGTGTTGCTTGCCTGTTCGCTTCACCAAGGCTAGAAAGAAGATAGTCTTGAGGGTCAGATCCCTAACTAATGCCTGTCTCAAGTGACATCCAATTCCAATGGCTCGGATTCCCTTGGAAGGCAAGACTGTTTGAAGCGCCTCATGAGCACACGCAATTTCCACGAAGAGGAAAAGTATAAGCCCTTCAGTCTGAAAACCTGGTGTCCAGACCTGAGAGATAGCTTTTCACTGGGGAGACCGAGAGGCGCTTTTCTCGACAAAGGTAGACGAGGAAATCAACAATTTACTGCATAGAGGATGCGACCAGAAAAGTATTCCTTCTACAACACCCCTGGTAGACAGCAACAGAGGATCCTCACAGGTATCCAGACATCTCATGTGCAGTGGCTCACAAAAAACCTTTGGCTTAGAGATGCGGAATAGTTGCCACCTGTTAACATCACAGGATGTGGTGCCTCAGAAGGTGGAGATGACAAATGAGGGTGGGCTACATGGGTAGTTCTCTTGGTACTTCGACAAGGAGCATCAGTAAATCAGGGTAACATTTGGCTTGTGACCACTTGGGTAGAGTCGATGCCGTTTAGACTGTTGAGTAATCGGTGAATCAGGCAAAGGGGTGGAAAGGCGTACACGTCCTTAACTATCCCAGGACTGATGGAAAGTCTCCTCAAATGTTGATGACGGGTCTGGAATTGGCGAGCAGCATATCGGAAGTTTCTTGTTAATCCGCGTGGCGAACAGGTCAATTTATGGTGAACCCCAAAGAGTAAGAAGCCTTTCCCCCACACTGAGATGAAGGGATCACTTTGATCCTACAACCTATCCCTGGAGAATGAGTGTCTGCTAGAACATTCTTCCTGCCTAAAATAAGTCTTGCTGAAAACTCTACAGGATTGTCGACTGCCCAAGTGTGTGCACCTGCTTTGCCATCTCTCAAAGGATTTGTGAAATAGTGCCCTCTTGCTTGTTAACGTAAGCCACAACAGTAATGTTGATGCTCATCAACGCTAATGAGCACATATTAATCTTTGTTGGAAAACTTACAATGCTATTAGCACTACTTGCATTTCCAACAAGAGTATATGCAGATGCTTTCCTTTTGTGGATCATGTCCCCTAGACGGTCTGGTTCCCCTGGTGCGAGTCCAACCCCTACTTGGATACATCTGTGAACAGCAGCATTTCTGAACCTGAGGAGTTGAGTAGAGTTCCCTTTCTGACACTTTTGACACCAAAAGCCTCTCCTCTGGCTTACCACCCAACACTTCACAAAGCTCAAAGATGGAGGTCTCAAGCTTGAACTGTGTTAATAGGGAATGGGTTTGGTCACAAATTCAGGCAAAACCCTTAAAAAAAAAACCTTCCAATATTAGCGGTTAGTACAAGAAAGTTCATATAACAACTTTTTTTAGCCAAGGTTACTTTTTGCAAAAACACAGTTTTGAAGGTTAGAATTCTGATGACCTTCTCAGAGCCTTAAACAAAGCATATGTAAGACTTGAGAACAAAATCACATCCCACTCTGGAGGCCTGAAGTTTCGGTGTGGTGTAAGACTGCTTGAAGCTCTTAACAAGCATAGACAACTCCCAAAAGGAGGACAGGTTTATCCTCTTCAGTCGGAAGACAAGGCTCAAGGCTCATCATTACCCTTCCACAGCAATGACTGAGAGGAGCTTCTTGACAAAGATCAATAAGTAAGTCCTCGATCTTAGCGAAAGATGCTAATAGATTGGGCGACAACTCGGTTTATGGCTATCTGGGAGTAACCAGGTTCATCCGAGACCTGGCATAATCAACTTTAAATTGATCAGCCAGCAAATCAGACTGAGAGGGTTAAAATAATAGGTATCCTGATGATCCCATTGATATTCCTCTATCACTGCCCATGCATTCAGAATGGGGAAAAGAACACTAGGAGCTTCCTGTTTAGCCATTGGACGAACAAATCAATTCCTGGTGAATGCCAGAAAGCAAGAAATCTATCCAATGCGTAAAGATGTAGGGACCACTCCAACCCTACAACATGCCCCTGACGACTAAGCATATCTGCTGGTAACTTTCCCTTCCCTTAATATATTTGAATGCCGGTTCTATGGCATGATTTGCCATCCAAATGTGTATTTGCATTGTGACTTGCAAAGAGGTGGGGTAATCATGACACCTAGCTTAATGACGTAATCTATTACAGCAGTGTTGTTGCACATCAACACTTCTGGGGCTTCCTCAAACATTCTTGGAGTGCTCGTATCTCCAAACCTTGATGCGGATGCATAACTTTGGGTAACCACATAGCAGGAGCAACTAGGTTGCCCAGGTGAAAGCCCAACCCCTCCTTCTACAAATCTAACAGCTGTTACATGTCTGGAAGCAAGGAGTTGAGAGAGACTTCCCTGGTGAGGTTTTCTTTGTTCAGCCCTCAAGTAAGATAGGCTCATACCTCCTGCCCCAATGGAATAGGATAGAAAGGGGGATCTCTGGAGGCTGATCAGTTATCTTCTAACACTATGAAAAATGAAATATTTAAAGTCAGGAAAAATACAAATTATTTAAAATTTCTGTATTTTTTTATTTTTTTTTGTATTTATATAGTTTTAGGTCTTTGTTAACTTTTTATACTTTGGTCCCTTAACATTGTCTCATTATATATATTTTTTTTTTTTTTTTTTTTTCAGCAAGCCCTACTCCCTGTAGGGCTTCGAGATGCTAGCTAGAATTGCAGTCAGGCAGTAGAGGAACATAATTTTTACAAGTTCTCAACCTGTGGGGCATGTGGAATACTGTACTGAACTGCAACAATAGGATTCAAAAGTGAAGAAAGAGATGTTTGTGGATCCTGCGTACTGTAAAAACAATAAGTGAAACTTGTGGGGACGTTATGTAGAGATTTTAAGCTTGTGATCCGATGTTTTAGAGTTTTTACTGTGGAGGATTCTTAGGATATTAAGGCAGAGGACACCCTAGTGAAAGAAAACCCTACGGTTAAGTAAGTAGTCGGAGATTTCTGTCCAGACTGTTCACTCACTGCGTAGATCGTCAACTGCAATGTGGTGGGGTTCTCCATTAAGCTTGAAGTTTTCTTAGGCCATAAGCTTGGAACTTTGTCTTGACTATGTTGGCCTTGACCGAAAAGGCTTTGTCTTAGTCCTAACTGCCAAGATTGGCTGCTGGTAACTTTTTTGTCTGAATATTTAATGTAGCAGTGGTGTTGCTTGGCGAGATCATTGGACCACCCAGGCTACAGCAACGTACACACTATTGCGTTCATTAAGGCACTATAATAAGTAGATTTCTGTAACATGGCTTTAGGAAGTCACTATACTGCATGTGATATTTAGCCGTCCCTTTTGAAAGTAGCACTGAGAATAATAACCTTTTTTTTAATATATTACATAATCTTTTTTTGTCTTTTTGATGTAACGGTGAGAATGTATAGATAGGTCAGATGTGTAACATTGTCTTACAATCCCTTTGATCCTAGTGGAAACAACCATTCAAATTACATTTGAATTTAGCCCAGATATATACACTGTTATGTCTTTAATTATGCTTATATATAGTGTAGATTAAATATTTACAGGATTGATTCCTAAGAAGCTCTGCCTGGAGATATCTATGTCTCTCCTTCTGGTTTTGAAGACCTGCATTTTGATACTATTGTATTTTTCTTTTTCCCTCATGAATGAAATTTTTTTTTCCTTTTCTTATAAACCGTAAGCTTTTCCTTCCCCTGCATATGTCCCTTTCTCACCCACAAATTTAGATTTTTTTTATATGGTTTTAATTGTCATTTTCCTCTCCTAATGTTTGTTAAGTTTACTTACGCTTTGAAAAAATATCTTACCAAGAAAGTATACTGCTCCTCTTATTTAGGACTCCGTGAATAGCATTGCGGAGGGAGACCGGGAACCCAAGGAAAAGATAATAGGGAAATTTGAGGTTCTAGCTGGGTCCCCAGTGCCCAGTTCTCTTGATTGTTTACCTTTTGCCCAGATTTCTGGGTAATCCACTGTCTTATCTTTTTGTGTAGTGAATGTTGGAGTGTGGTTGGCATTCGGACAATAGGCAGTCTGCGTGCTATATCTAGCCACAGTCAGCAGACCACTACAACACTACTGGAGGGATCTCAGGTGGAGATGCCCACGACTCCCTGCTAACATGTAATTTCTAGAAAGAATGGTTGTGCTATCTCTATGAGCATGCCGATGGAATTCGATGATATAAAGACTCTAGCTGCTGCTGTGTTTATCATTACGCCCTTATACCTCAACATCTGTTAGGTGTGAAAGTCAACTTTCCCAATTTATCAAGCGCTAAAGATTGCCACAAAAAGTCTTGTTGATCTCAATTCTTTAGCAACTACTACTCTGAGGAAGCCAAGATCAACCAATCATTGGGATACATCTAAAGACATTCCTGTACGAGAGAGACCCATACTGCCATCAGCGTGAACACCTGGAGAGCAGTGCACCCAAAACACATGGTCTTTAACTAACATACCTCCTCCAATGAGAAAGAGTGAAGGTACTTCCGAGAGGACTGACGAATGGGTACTCGCAAATAAGCATTCTTCAGATCCACAAAAAGCATGAAGTTTCCTATTTTGATTGAATTTAATAGTTATTATTATTATTACTATTAATTGCTAAGCTACAACCCTAGTGGGAAAAGCAGAATGCTATAAGCCCAGGGGCTCCAACAGGGAAATAGCCCTATAAGGAAAGGAAACAAGGAAAAAATAAATATTTTAAGAATATTAAAATAAATATCTCCTATATAAACTATAAAATCTTTAACAAAACATGAGGATGAGAAATTACATAGAATAGTGTGCCCGGGTGTACCCTCAAGCAAGAGAACTCTAACCCTAGATAGTGGAAGACCATGGTACAAAGGCTATGGCACTACCCAAGACTGGAGAACAATGGTTTGATTTTGGAGCGTCCTTCTCCTAGAAGAGCTGCTTACCATAGCTAAACAGTCTCTTCTAGTTTCAATACTAGCCTAGGCAAGCCTACCAATAACCTCACTTTGAATTCAAGATGTGATTTTCATATCGGCCATATAAGACGACCCAAATTTTCAAGGGTGAATTTTAGGAATTAAAGGTCGTATTATACATAGAAATATACAGTATGGCAGTTTGTTGACAATTCAATGGCTTTTTTAGCGTCGCCGAGGACATATCCCTATTTTAAAAGACAAAAGTTTTGTGTACGAGTAGGAAAAATCACAAATTTTAAGTAATTTGTATTTTTCCTAACAGTACTTACCTCGAACTACTTTCTTAGGAATATCTGGGATCTCCTCCCAACCGACCAGAGTTTTGTGTAGTTTATCCTAGTCCCGTTTTCTATGAGGGGTAACCTCAGGTGGAGTGATACGCGCCCTGAGGCTAACCCCGGGTCAGAGAGCATGCTTGCTCAGGTCTCGATCCCCAGTAAGTTCTCTGGTCGTGTCACGATAACATCTCGACGCTCTCTCCTTACCCAGTGCGACCCTTTGTGTCCCCGACCCCCTTTGTGTCTCACGCGGTCCCCACGTGGACCCATTGTGTTCATTCTATACCCTTTCCTACCCTTTGAATAACACATGGTAATCATAAAATGCTACAAAAATTTGACCCTCCTGAGAGGCTAAATTCACTCTTGGTTGACTAACAAGTACCTATAGTAACATTAATGTATGCAACAACCTGAATCAGTCAACTGATATTTCTCTTCTACAGACAGAACAGGATGTCTGAGATTTGAGCACAATTAAATAATAGACTTTTATATAAATGAGTTTGAGATGAAACTAAAATACATTCTCAGTGGTTAGCCTGTGTATATATCACTATAAATGGAAGGAAACTTTACCTTTTACAAACAGTATAGGAGGAACCCTTCCTATCAGATTTTGTTTGCTTAATTCAAACCGAATGTGACTTGCATTGCTCTGGAGAAGTTCTGAGATACTATCATCCACATAGGACCCAGTACAATACCAATGGACATTAAGACTTGTCATGCCACTTGCAACTTCAACCTGTAAAAGATCAGAAAAGAAATGTCTATGAAATACAGTATTGATTTAGCTCTATTAATTAATACAAAATAAATTCCTAATACAATGTCACAATAAGTAATGGAATTTGAATATATTGTGAATATGCCGTTAACATTAACGTAAATTTAAGTCCATTAAGAGGCACGGCACAAGGTTCGCGACCTGTGAGCCCGCCACCCTGATTCTGAGAGCGTCTGTTGCAAATGACTGGCGCCTGAAAAGCTCTGAGTATGCATATTATTATTATTAATTGCTAAGCTACAACCCTAGTTGGACAAGCCCAGGGGCCCTAACAGGGAAAATAGCCCAGTGAGGAAAGGAAACGAGGAAAAATAAATTATTTTTAGAACAATAACATTAAAATAAATATCTCCTATAAAAACAGTTTGAGGTTTCTGTATTCGTCAGAGGAAAAGGCAGACAGGATCTGCATTGGTGGCCGGACCTTGCATCATCTGGCCAACCACCTAGAGACCAAGGGGGTCCTAACAGCTCCTTCACTAAAATGCATTCCATATAAGTCATAAACATGATGGATGCAGTCAGTTGAGAAGTAGGCCAGATGTGGTCAAATCCTGCCACTCTGTACTTGTTGAACTATGTGATTTTATATTGCTTAAATTCAATGTCCCCTCTGTGTTTCCTTCCCTTCGAGAATATTTTGATTAACTTTGAAACTGTTGATTTGTATCGGAAGACTGAGAATCTCGAGCACTTCAGTACAGTAAGACTTATTAAGATGATCCTAATTCAAGTAAACTGATTATCCCTTATTCGAAACTCAATTGAAAAAATTTATTTAGTCCCTGCTCAATTAAGTCACTTACTTTAGAACAATAAATGTACCATACTGCTAATCTATTTACCCACGTTTCCAATTATCTTTATGAAATTAACATTGCACGCTACAACAATATTGTACTATGAAATCTGAAAATATTGACAGTTTAATCAACAGCCAACTTTAAAATACCAACAATGAAGCTCTTTCTCAGTACTTTTTTTACTTAGTCTGCAGACCAAAGATAAACATTATGAAAAGAACGCAATATGAGAAATTCTAGATTTTATAGAACACGCTTAAAATTTATGCTTCGGCTGCTATTAAATAGGGAGATGATGAGTGCCTGGACTTTTTTGTTACAATTTGGTACCATTAGATTTATTTACATATACAGTGAACCCTCGTTTATCGCGGTAGATAGGTTCCAGACCCGACCGCGATAGGTGAAAATCCGCGAAGTAGTGACACCATATTTACATATTTATTTAACATGTATATTCAGACTTTTAAAACCTTCCCTTGTACGTAGTACTGTTAACAAACTACCCTTTAATGTACAGAACACTTAATGCATGTACTACAGTACCCTAACCTAAAACAGGGACAAATATTAAAGGCGATTTTATATCATGCGTTTCCTAAACACGCCAAAAAGCACGATAAAAAATGGCAACCAATGTTTTGTTTACGTTTATCTCTGATCATAATGAAGAAACAAACGCATTTACACATCTGTGTATAGGTTAGTTTTTGCATCGATTATATTGATTACTATACTTTTTTACTTGGTACAGTTACGCTATATTTCCTAATGTCACCTGGGAATATCCGGAAGTTTAAAGGTAGATGGGTGGATGCCTCTCAAACATTTACATCAGGGATTGATGGCCCTGACCACGCTAGTGAAAGGGAGTGTCTGGATATTGCTTTCTTGTTCCATACAAAGTCCTTCAACTAAAGTATCCATACAAATTTGACAAATTCGAAGATAATTTGTATTTTTCCTAACCATACAAACCTTAGCTATTTACATTGGGTTTACCTTTTAGCGCAGCTGAAATGGCGAGCCATTAGAATTTAACGAGGGTGTATTACTCCCGCGCTAGTTAGCGGGGGGGTAGGGGAGTGGTAGCTAGCTACCCCTCCCCCCCTCACACACAGATGAATGCTCACTTTCACTTAGAGGTAGGACTTGTCTTGGGGGACAGGGCTGGCGGGCAAATATGTGTAAATAGCTAAGGTTTGTATGGTTAGGAAAAATACAAATTATCTTCGAATTTGTCATTTGTTCCGTAACCGAAATACAAACCAGGCTATTTACCTTGGGTGACTTACCCCTTAGGTAGGGTGGAAAGTCCCCAGCCATACTGGCTTTGGCTTTACCCGGGGAGTCAGAATCCGAGTGAGTCGCACTCGAGAAAAGGAGTCCCTGCACCTCACAAGTTTCTTGCTTCGCAAGGAACCGTGTGGCCTACATAAGCTTGTGTGTGAAGGAAGAAGTGTGACCCGTCCTAGGCAGTTGACCTGGAGTTCCAGAAGGAACTCTGGGTTAGGACGTTCCCAATACCACCTCGTCAGGGTATGGGGGACGCGACAGTATTGACTCAATACTCGGAACACAAGGAAGCATGGTTTACCTGCAGAGGTTCGAGGTCAGCTATGCAGAGACCAGGATGCTGCTTCCCCGTAGAGGGGATGATGAAGAAAGAAATAAGGGCCAGACATACTTCTTTCGTTCATGCAGACTAAAACCTGATAACAATGCCCTCAACCTTCTGTTACCTGTCCAAAAAGGAGCCTGAGGTTAGACCAGCTGTTGTGTAGCCAACACAGAGCGATAGAAAACGTATCGAGACTCCTGTGGGTTACGCCCTGCAGGAAGCGGGCTGCGAAGGTCATTAGACGCTTCCACACTCCAGCTTGTAGCACCTGCGTCACAGAGTAGTATTACTCGAAGGCGAGGGACGTTGCGATGTATCCAACATCGTGCTGTAGGGCGACGTGACGGGGGAGGGTCTGGAGACAGGTCGAGATGAATGTCCTTGAGTCCGGGCTGAAGAGGTATACTGGTGACTCTCCCCCGTGTCCTCCTTGTGCTCCCAAATCGGCTGCAACTGAGGACAAACTGCAGCTGTTCCCAAAGCTAACCTCTCGATTCCTTTACTGGCAAGAAAGAGAAGGTCTTGGGACATCAGATACAGAATGGAGACTCGAAATCTTGAAGGAATTGGACCGAAGGGCCGGGACCCCCAGATTCTGAGTCTAGCCAACAACTCAGGAGCGAACCTGAATGTTGCCTTCCCCTCTTCCTTAGAAAGGGCGGAGTCGTACGAGACCAAGAAGATTGCTTACACACTGGCCGTGGCCAGAGTGAGCAGGAGACCCAAGGTGGAATACAATCCGAGGCCTGTCGTAAAGGGTCTTGAGAAGATCTCTTAAGGGACTAAAAAGTCCGAGCCATGCTCCAAGTTGGAGGTCTTCCTCCGACTAGGGCAGGGACGATCGTAGCTTCGCATGAGCGAGGAAAGATCCAGCGGGCAGGAAAAAGTTATTCCTTTAAGCCTGAAGGTCAGGGAAAGGCTGAGCGACAGGCTTCATTGCCGAGAGCGGAAAGGAGTTTCCTCCCACCGAAAGGCAATAAGACCGTTATTGCTGGAGAAGAGGCCTCAAGGGAAGAGGTATATCTCCCACGGCACCAACCACCGAAGACTCTTCACTTTGCCTGGAAGACCCCTGCGGATGACTATCGCAGATGACGCGACCTCCATACCACGACTGTAGCAGGTTGTCTCTTCTTGAGGAGGCGTAGTGTCTCCAGGCATGAAGCCGAAGCGACGCCCCGGTTCGGGAGAGATGTTGCAGTGTGGTTGTTTGAGTAGTCTGCGCCGTGGGAGAAGCTCTCCCGGGAGTTCCGTCAGGGGAAGCAGAGGGTCCAGAAACCGTTCTGCGCATAGTCCCAGTGGAGCTCTCCCATTGAAAGGTTGACAGACAACCTGGTCTTGTTGAGACCCATTGTCCACAGACAAAAAGGAGGGAAGACGCAGGCGTCGAAGTTGTCCCACCATCACCGGAATGCATCTTGCCAGAGTCTCGGGGTCTGAGACTGGGGGGAAGAACAGCGGAAGCTTGAGGTTCCAAGCTGTCGCGATCAGGTCCCCCAGACCAGGACTTGCTGGTTACTCAAGGTCAAAGACCCCCAGGTACACTCTCTCTACGAGGCTCTGCTCGGATAGTCGGAGAGAACATTCCTCTGCCTGGAATGAGAGAGCCGATGGTGGTATTGAGAGAATCTCAATCGTCCCGGTATCTCTACTGCAAGATGTGAAGGTGTGAAAATGCGTCCCCTGCCGGTTAGAACACGCCAGAATCATGAAGTCGACGCGCACGGAGCGACTCTGCAGGAGCTGTAGGATCTGTAGAGGGGCCAGACTACGGCCCCTAAGCCTGCCTGAATGATGGAGAGGTATCCTTCAGGTCTTGACCATAGGCCTGGACCGGAACAAGCCCCCCCCCCCCTTTCCTTTGACGAGTCCGAGAACAGCATCAAGAATGTGGGGAAAGGACAAGAATATCCACTACCATCAAGAGGTTCCGTAGGTCAACACCCATTGCAGGTCTAATAGTTCCGCTGGTCCCATAGGGGCCAGGAAGTCCGGTTAAACGTTGCCTGAAACCACCGGAACTTGGACCGCCCCACATGGAACTTATCCTGAGGCGACCGTTCGGACTATAGACGGGTCAATGAGGAAAGGAGAACTAGGAAACGTTCCAAGGAAGGGCTGAAAGCTCTGCGACTCTCCTCAGTCTTGCCACAGTCAACTGAAAGGAAGGCTCGGAGGATGTGGCAACAGAATCTAGCGTCCCCAGGTGGTCACCCATCCAAGTACTGACCAGAACCGATGTTGCTTAACCTCGCTGGACGGACGAGAAGCAGGGTTTCCAACGTGGTAAGGCCGTTGACTCAATATCATGGCCAGATACTCCAGATGTTGAGGCAGAAGAAGAGAAGGCTCCAAGCAAAATACCATGAACCCACACTCATGGTAAGCATCCGGAAGCTTGTCCCGGCGCTGAAGAAGGTCGAACCCGAGCCTACCGGAGTTGACCAGCCCTCCAAAAAGCAAAGGAGGCGGAAGCCTGCACCTTAGCGGCCATGAGGAAAGCAGGGAAAGTTGTCTGGGGAAAAAAAACAGCTATGCCACGGCGGGATAGCCACACTGCATCATAAGCAGGAATACTTGCAGTCTAGGCTGAATTCCACGAGCTCCCTGGAAGATGGATGGGATGGAAACTGAAAGTACCCGTCCTTCCGATCCAGGGTTTAAGGAGTCCTGTCGCCTCGTTACCAGTCTGATCGATTCTGCTGTTCTACGCTGGCCGAAGTTTGTTCGACAAACTTGATCAGGGCTGAGAGGTCGACTACGGAACTCCCCTCTCAGATCCTTCCTTACAAGAAAGGATCGACTGAAGAGGCCGGGGGTGAAGCCGTTGATGATCCTATGGAGGACCTTCACCTAAGGTATGGATCATTCTGCCCAACTGGGCAACACTTGCTATGGCATAGAGGTTCAGAGACACTGAATTCGCTGACAGAGACGGCAGGCGCGATATCCTTGGCTGATCACAGAGATCGTGCTGGAATGGGCATCGGGAAGCTGTCACCCGGATGAGTAACCTTAAGCATCCTCCCAACGAGAAACCTGCAATCCTAGAGTTCGTGAACTCTGCCGCTCCTTTTAGGACTATGCCCCCCCGGGGGAGCCTCCCGTGCCATCTGTTCCTGACAGGAGGAAACTGCAATTGGACACCTTGTCTCAGTTGTCGTAGCCGATAACTTAGGCCGACGTAGTTGAAAGAAAAAGGCGCTGGAGCCCTGCAGAGTCTGGAAGAAAGCGCCTTGGAGGAGTGAAAACGGAAGTCGATTTCCTCCGCACAGCTGCTGTCTAAGTCTCTGTCCTTGGGCACAAACAAACTCTTCTCAAGGATGGAAGGGTGTCTGAGGTTGTCGACCTCCACAGATGAGACACCCGAAGGAAGCCCTCAGTCAGCGCGTCCAGATGGTACAACATCGAGCTTGTCCGCAAGTTAGATACTTAACGACGAAAGGCCAAGGTGCCTGAGCCCGAGAGGAGGAAAGTACCCATGATCTTCCTGTAGCTTCCTTGAACCAAACCTCGGGCCGTAACCGAGGAGGGAAAGGACCTGGTAAGCCCCCAGAGGAAGGGGTAAGCAGTCACCCCTTGGCCAATGGAGAAACCTCGAACGGAAAGCCCCCCGCCAAAAATCCTTCCAGGGAATGACGGGGAAGGGCTAACCCAGGTTCTGGAAAGAGGAGTGTTGCTCAGACCTCCCTGAAGTTTGTTCCTATTCTTTCAAGTGCCATGCTCTGCGTTTACGGGGTGAGGCCGTGTACTGGAAATACGCTCCAGAAGAACTCGCCAGGCTGGCCATGCTGCGAAAACCCCATTGGGTATCGTGGTCGCAATCGCCCTGGAGCTCGCGCGATGGTAATTCAAAGATTTGCGCGTGGGCGAACGTGGAAGCGCCCATGCGCGGTCACGCAGGAACGCAAACGAAGGTGAGCGAAGGAGCGCAGGAGGGCGAGCGTGGTAGGAAGGGCGAGAGCTGGTGGTCGGCGAGCGATAACCCATAGACGAGCAATGGATACTGCAAGAATTAAGCCGACGGTCGTGCGAAGAAACACTGTAGGTTCGAGCGATGGAACACCGTCGGTTCGCGCGACGGAACACCGTCGGTTCGCGTGACGGAACACCGTCGGTTCGCGCGACGGAACACCGTAGGTTCGCGCGACGGAACACTGTCCGTCCGCGCGCGGGCGAACATTGGAGAGCATGTGCGCGGACGCGCATGAGCGTAGACGTGCAGGCACGTGGGCGTGTGGGCGCGCAGGCGAATGATCGCGCGGGCGCGCAGGCGAGCGGTCGCGCAGGCGAACGGTCGCGCGGGCGCACAGGAGAACGGTCGAGCGGGCGCGCAGGCGAACGGTCGAGCGGGCGCGCAGGCGAGCGGGCGCGCAGGCGAACGGTCGCGCGGGCGAACGGTCGCGCGGGCGAGCGGTCGCGAGGGTGGGCAGGTGAATGAGCGCGATTCCGAGGCGGCGAACGCAAGCGTTAGCACGATGGCGAGGAAACGCGCTGCCGCGTGGGCGAGGAAGACCGCTGGCGATGTGGATCAACAGGCGATCGGTGGTGAGCTAGTGAGCGCTGACGCGCAGGTTGGCGATGGCGCGTTGTGGCATGTCGACGCGTTGGCGAGCAGCATGCGCAGGTGAGCGATCGCGCGATGGCGAGCAGCATGCGCAGGTGAGCGATCGCGCGATGGCAGCAATGGCGAGCAGCATGCGCAGGTGGGCGATCGCGCGATGGCGAGCAGCATGCGCAGGTGGGCGATCGCGCGATGGCGAGCAGCATGCGCAGGTGAGCGATCGCGCGATGGCGAGCAGCATGCGCAGGTGAGCGATCGCGCGATGGCAGCGATGGCGAGCAGCATGCGCAGGTGGGCGATCGCGCGATGGCGAGCAGCATGCGCAGGTGGGTGATCGCGCGATGGCGAGCAGCATGCGCAGGTGGGCGATCGCGCGATGGCGAGCTAGTAGCTGGCGAACCATGTTCCTTCAGAAGCGTTGGAGAACGTTGGCGCGCCGGCTGTAACAAACGCGGGCGATCCGGAGATCGCTGAGAGACAGGTGATCGCTGACGTGTAGAACGCTGTTCAATAGGCGATACTAAAATCGCCTGTGCGCGCTGGTGAGCAGGTGAACGCTGGCGAGCTGATGATCGCTGGGGAGCTGATGATCGCTGGCGAGCTGATGATCGCTGACGAGCAGAAAGCAACGCGTGGAAGCCTGCGCATAGAAGAAGAGTCCTTGACCCAGACCTGAACCGAAGTTCTAGATCGCGTGGGCGAACGTGGGCGCACAAAGCGCGTAACAGGAACCAACAGGAACAGCAGGGATGATCATCATGAGAGCGCTGACGAACAGGAGAGCGCTGGCGAACAGGAGAGCACTGGCGAACAGGAGAGCGCTGGCGAACAGGAGAGCGCTGGCGATCAGGAAGCGCTGATGAGCAGGAGAGCGCCTGTGCGCTATCACTGAGCAGGAGCAGGAGAGAACCCAGCAGAAGGGCGCGCAGGGGAACCCTGACACGCAAGGGAAGAACCCCCGTGGGAGGCAACCCTTTGCCCCGAAGGGAACGTTGTCCGTCGGGAGACAGATGTCCATCGGAAGACCGTTGCCTGCCCGCCGGGAGACTGATGTCCGTTGGAAGACCGTTGCCCGTCGGAAGACGAGATCAGACCGCTGTCCATCTGCACCAAGGCGGAAGATCAAGAAGGAGTTGTAGGCTGCAAACGGAGATTCAAAAAGGCGCCTCTTAGCACCCTTATAGGGAGATGAGAGGCCCTTACGACGAGGCGGACGGTGGGCCTTACGGCGAAGGAGGCCAACAGCAACAGCAGCAGAAGAATCCTCCGAAGAGGAGTCTCTATGAGTGTACTCTCTCGCGAACGAAAGAGAAACACTTCGTAGAAGAGACTAGTCAGCCAGTGACCTAAAAGGAGCAATCCTCCGAAGAGGGGCTCCTGCAGTTGCCCAGCCCCTTGAGCGAAACTGCAGGTGTGACCGCTCAGCACCAAGAGCTTAGTCGCACGAAAAAAAGGCAAGAGAAGAACCTCCCAGAAGGGGAAAAACTCAAGCCTGGACAGGAAAAACTTCCCTCGGAAGGAAAGTTACCCGCCCAAGGAGGCAAGCCTCCTGAGAGTTCTAAAATGAACTGGAGAGCTGTCCGTCGTCATGGGAGTACTTCCAGTAGAAGGAGACACGCCCCTGACGAAAATACAAGGGGGGAGGCAGCAACAAGACAGCTCACACCGTAGCCATATTACAGAAACGAACTAGATCGGTAACTGTAAAAAAATAAAACAAAAATCATTAGTACACATTCATTCCCCCGGGAAGGCTCCGAAGAGGAATCCCGAGGGAAAGGAAACAAGAATTACACAACAGGCACGTGCCCTCACAACCACTTACACTCACGGAAGGAGAGCTGTAACCAAAACAGAATTATAACAATTATAATAATGAAACTATGTAATTATGATATTTTAATTATAAAATAAATTTTTGAATATACTTACCCGGTGAATATATAATAGCTGCAACTCTGCGGCTCGACAGAAAACACACTCAAAAACTCGCGAGCGATCGCTATGAAGGTTGCGGGTGTGCCCACCAGCGCCACTATCGGCCAGATACCACTCTTGCATGTAAACAAACCCTTCAATTCTTCTCGTCCCGCTGCGTCTCTATTGGGGAGGAAGGGAGGGCCTTTAATTTATATATTCACCGGGTAAGTATATTCAAAAATTTATTTTATAATTAAAATATCATTTTTAAATATTTAACTTAGCCGGTGAATATATAATAGCTGATTCACACCCAAGGCGGTGGGTAGAGACCAGAGTTAATTAAGTTTACAGCGTATAAGCTAAGAGTTTTTGACAGTTATCAATATAACAAAACCAAAATATATATAAGTACCTGGTAAGGAAGTTGACTTAGACGATTACTCTGCCTTATAAGTCTGTCTTCCTCACGAAGCCCAGCGATCCTCTTAGGATGCTGAAAGACTCCCAGGAGCTGAAGTATTAAGGGCTGCAACCCATACAACAGGACCTCATCAAACCCTTAATCTGGGCGCTCTCAAGAAATGACTTTGACCACCCGCCAAATCAATCAGGATGCGAAAGGCTTCTTAGCCTTCCGTACAACCCAAAAAAACAATATTAAAAACATTTCAAGAGACAGATTAAAAAGGATATTGGAATTAGGGTAATGTAGTGGTAGAACCCTCACCCACTACTGCACTCGCTGCAACGAATGGACCCAGTGTGTAGCAGTCCTCGTAAAGAGTCTGGACATCTTTTAAGTAAAATGACGCGAACACTGACTTGCTTCTCCAAAAAGTCGCGTCCATAATACTTTGCAGAGATTTATTTTGCTTGAAGGCCACGGAGGTTGCTATATCTCTAACTTCGTGCGTCTTAAACTTAAGCAAACATCGGTCTTTCTCATTCAAGTGAGAATGAGCTTCTCGTATTAAAAAAATCTGATAAAATATGACAAAGCATTCTTTGACATAGGCAATGAAGGTTTCTTAACTGAGCACCATAATGCCTCAGATTTACCTCGTAATGACTTAGTACGAGCTAAATCGAACTTAAGAGCTCTAACAGGACATAATACTCTTTCTAGTTCGTTGCCTACGATCTCTGATAAGCAAGGAATATCAAAAGATTTAAGCCAAGGACGAGAAGGCAGTTCATTTTTGGCCAGGAAACCAAGTTGAAGTGAACAAGTGGCTTTTTTCTGTAGAAAAGCCGATGTTCTTACTGAAGGCATGAAGTTCACTGACCCTTTTAGCCGAAGCCAAGCACACTAGGAAAAGTGTCTTGAGGGTGAGATCCTTCAGGGAGGCTGAATGTAATGGCTCAAACCTGTCTGACATGAGGAACCTTAGGACCACGTCTAAGTTCCATCCAGGAGTTGCCAAACGACGTTCCTTAGAGGTCTCGAAAGACTTAAGGAGATCTTGGAGATCTTTATTGTTGGAAAGATCTAAGCCTCTATGTCGAAAGACCGAAGCCAACATGCTCCTGTAGCCCTTAATCGTGGGAGCTGAAAGGGAGTGAACCTTTCTCAGATGTAAAAGAAAATCTGCGATTTGGGTTACAGAGGTACTGGACGAGGACACAGATGCTGACTTGCACCAGTCTCGAAAGACTTCCCACTTCGACTGGTATACTCTAATGGTAGAAGCTCTCCTAGCTCTTGCAATCGCACTGGCTGCCTCCTTCGAAAAGCCTCTAGCTCTTGAGAGTCTTTCGATAGTCTGAAGGAAGTCAGACGAAGAGCGGGGAGGCTTTGATGGACATTCTTTACGTGGGGCTGACGTAACAGATCTACCCTTAGAGGAAGACTTCTTGGAAAGTCTACCAGCCATTGAAGTACCTCGGTGCACCACTCTCTCGCGGGCCAGAGGGTAGCAACCAACGTCAACCTTGTCCCTTCGTGAGAGGCGAACTTCTGCAGTACCTTGTTGACTATCTTGAATGGTGGGAATGCATATAAGTCCAGAAAAGACCAATCCAGTAGAAACGCGTCTATGTAGATTGCTTCTGTATCTAGGACTGGAGAGCAATAGATTGGTAACCTTTTGGTCAACGAGGAGGCAAAGAGGTCTATGGTGGGTTGACCCCAAGTAGCCCAAAGACTCTTGCCCACGTCCTTGTGGAGGGTCCATTCCGTGGGTATCACCTGACCCCTCCGACTGAGACAGTCTGCCAAGACGTTCAAGTCCCCCTGGATGAATCTCGTCAACAGGGAGATGCCTCGAATTCTTGACCATAAGAGAAGGTCCCTTGCGATCTCGAGCAGCGTGAAGGAGTGTGTGCCTCCTTGCTTGGAGATGTACGCCAAAGTTGTGGTGTTGTCTGAGTTGACCTCTACCACTTAGTTTCGAAGAAGCTTTCTAATATCATCAAGGCCAAGTGGACTGCTAATAGCTCCTTGCCGTTGATGTGCATGCTCTTCTGACTTGAGGTCCACAGACCCGAGCATTCCCGACCGTCCAGGGTCGCACCCCAACCCAAATCCGACGCGTCTGAGGACAACACGTGGTTTGGGTTCTTGACTGCTAGGGATAGTCCCTCTCTCAGACTGATATTGCTGTCCCACCATTTCAGGCATGCCTTTACTGGTTCGGAGACTGGGAATGATACCGTCTCTAATGTCTTGTCCTAGTTCCAGTGAGAGGCTAGATGGAACCGGAGAGGCAGAAGGTATAGTCTCCCTAGTGAGACAAACTGCTCCAGGGATGAGAGAGTCCCTACGAGACTGTTCCAACTCCTGACTGATAAACGTTTCGTTTCAGCATAGTTGGACTTCGAGCAGGGCTTGACTGCGAATCTCCATCCCCAAATATAGAATAATCTGGGATGGGATCAGTTGGGACTTTTAGGTTGACCAAAAGTCCCAACTCCCTGGCCAGACTCAACGTCCAATGTAGATCCTGCAGACAGCGAAGACTGGACGATGCTCTGAGAAGCCAGTCGTCCAAGTACAGGGAGGCTCGGATCCCCGATAGATGGAGGGATTTTGCCACATTCCTCATGAGCCTCGTAAACACGAGAGGCGCAGGACTGAGGCCAAAGCACAGGGCTCGAAACTGGTACCCCACATTCCTGTAAACAAACCTCAGAAACGGTTGGGAATCCGGGTGTATAGGAATGTGGAAGTATGCCTCCTGAAGGTCGAGAGAGACCATCCAGTCGCCTTCCATAAATGCTGTCAAGACAGCCTGGTAGACTTCATCGTGAAGTTTGTCTTGACAATGAACACATTGAGCGCACTTGCCTCTTACGTACTCCTGCAGTGAACATGGCTGCCAAATCATTGGAGCCATCCCTGAGGGACTTGTTCCTGCAGAGAACGTGGCTGTCAGATCATTGGAGCCATCCCTGAAAGCCTTGTTTATGCATGACATAATTGTACAGCAAAACTTCAAAGGCTCGAAAATAGCTCTGAAGTCGACCTGTAAAATCTTGGAGCGTCTCATGGCCAGGCGCCAGGGAGAGTCTATGAGGTTTGAGAAGTCTATCTGGGCAGAGGCAGGAACTCCCAAGCCGAGAACTTCTCTCGTGTCATATCAGACTCTCGCTCTATAAGCCAGCTTAAAAGAAGGGAAAGCAAAGGCTGTCTCCCCCAAACTCCTCCTGGTGATAAACCAGTCGCCTAGCAAACGTAAAGCTCTCTTAGAAGAGCGAGAGAGCACTAGCTTATAAAACAACGGCTTCGAAGTAGCTAGGCCTAGTGTAAGCTCTGACGTTTAGGCGAACGAGGAGCAGCAGTTACAAAAAGATCCGGACAAAGATCCTTAAAAATCAGCATGATTTATTTAAAGTCCATAGAGGGCTAAGCAGCTTTAGGCTCCTCTCCGTCTGACAGAGTCCTCAAGGGAATATCAGTAGGAGGGGGAACAGCAACTTCCTCATCTGAAGGAACCTTGTCCGACAATAGCCGAGTCTCAAGCAAGGGAGAGACCTACCGTGGTGGCAATGCTTTACAAGTAGAGTCCACACGCACTGGTGCATTAGTAGCGGACCAGGACGCAACGTCATGTAACTGCTTGACAGTCTGTGAACTGTCAACAAGAACAGGTGCGTGAGGACGCACAGCTTCCACTCGAGACTGCTTTGACCGCCTAGATTGAGCAGTCAAAACAACTCTAGAATGCGGAGGTTGACGCTCAGCGTCAAAACAAGTCAACTCCGATTGTTGGCAAACGTCCTGAACGTCAACAGGAGCATCAGCAAGTGGCCTAACGTCCAAATGTGGCTGAAAATCCACACGAGACCGCATCGAGTGTGGTTCTAAACAACCTGACTGACGTGACTTGGCTACGCCAACGTCAACAGGACGCACAAAGGAACGTTAGGGTGGCTGAAGGCCAGGATCTCGATGAGATAAACGGCTAGGCTCAACGGACTTATCGGCAGAATAGTCTTCCATAAGGGAGGCAAGCTTATTCTGCATGTCTTGCCGTACAACCCATTTAGGATCAACGGGAATGGTTGCGGTAAGAGACGAGGGTAACGTCTGTGACTGCAAAACCTTGCCTACAAAAAGACTCTCGGAGTCTGTGTTACGCTTTTGTTTAGGCGGCGAGCAGTCTTCCGATGACTGCATAGGGTCAGAGCTGTCCTAATAGTTAAAACCAGGACGCTGGACCTGTCCTGAAAGGACTGACTTTCGCTTAAAGGGCCTCGAAACCTTGTTCCACGGTTTCTTATGCGAAAAGCCTTCGGATGACGAGGAGAAAATCGTCTCTCTCGCCTTATGGTAGGGGTGATCTTGGTAAGATACACCTGATACCATAGAGGGAACGTCTGTTCGCTGATCAAGGCCTCTCGAACCCATAAGTCGTACGACATTACTTCTCCCCTGGGCTTGGGAGCTTGCAAGAGGTCCCGGACTAGGCACGAACAGACGAACCCTCGGTCGCAACACTGATAACACTTTGCGCAATATCACTTTATCACTACGATTTTCTGTTTTGCACTTATTTCACTGAAATCGAATTTTTTAACAATTCACATTAGGTATGAATAAAACTGATTTCTACCTGAAGCACGCAATTCTACCCTCATCAAAAGGTTGTAATTGCGAAATCAGTCGTATAATGTAAGCACATTAATACCAGCAAAAAACAGTAAACATATTTTAAGATAAAAAAATCAGTGGCTGGGGAAGAGACTAAACACTAGTTCATTCAAAACTACGTTTTCAATCTCTCACCGTACAGTGCCTTGGGACGGGAATAAAAACTAAAAACGTTTTATCCTTTCTCCCCGTACAGAGACTAGGGACGAAAGTAACTCGAGAACGTTACTCGCTAGGGACGAGATAAAGATCGGAACGTTCTCTCTCCTCTCTCTCTCTCCGTCTCTATCTCTCTCTCTCTCTCTCTCTCTTGATTTCGCACCGAAGAGAAGAGCCCACTTACCTTTCGTCAATAAACAGGTTATTTGACCAAAGGAAAAAACTGAAAGGTTTTTCAATTAAAAGTTCCTTTAAAATAGTCTTTAAAACATTTAAGCTTTGAAAGAAAAAAGAACAAAACGTCAGAATCGATTTACTCTTTCTGCAAAGTGAAACCGTGATACTCTCTCTCTCTATCGTAACGATAGAGCGCAAACTACGTAGCATAAATAAACTAAACGTTAGTTCATCTTTGAAACAGTACGAAGACTATTCAAAGAAAAAAACTATCATAAAATATTTACTAAAAATATTTCATTTAATAAGTTTTAAATCATTAGCTCTGTAAAAGTTATTTACGATTGAAAAGGGCTCAACGTTGTTTAACTTCGGTTTCCAAGTTAGGACCGCCTACTCTCAGGAAAGGTCGCATATAAACAAATCATTAAAATTTATTTTGATGTTTATTATAAATGGAAAGCTAATCGAAGAGGCCTAATAAAGGCGGTTGAGATATAAAATATATAGAGGAAAATCTATAATTAATTTATAACGTGATAAGATAATTGCTAAAAGCCTAAAACACACTTCCGTCTAAGGGAAGGGTCGGCCATTTAAAAGTCAAAGAAAGTCCATACTCTCTCTCTTGTCATCAAAAATTAAATCTATCCAAAAACGAGTTCAAGATTTAAGATAAAGATAAAACACCTGCACTGCGAAAGCTCAAACCAAAATGAAGTTATTCACCAAATATGTTGAGAAAACTCCAGGTTCTACAGCGAGTATTGATACGTCTTGTCGTCAACGTCGACAGAGTAGAATTGAAGGGTTTGTTTACATGCAAGAGTGGTATCTGGCCGATAGTGGCGCTGGTGGGCACACCCGCAACCTTCATAGCGATCGCTCGCGAGTTTTTGAGTGTGTTTTCTGTCGAGCCGCAGAGTTGCAGCTATTATATATTCCCCGGCTAAGTTAAATATTTAAAAATGTAATTTAAAAATGAATGAACACTAAAGAAAGAACGAAACCCCCGAAAGGAATCGTTCTACAAGCTGAAAAATTAACAACTACAATTAGATTCATAAACTAATTGAGACAAAAGTACGGCGTAGCAACCCCCCCACACGGAAAGGAAGCTACAAGGGCGTAGTAACACGTAGTAAAAGGGTGAACGACCTCAAGAGAGAGAGAGAGAGAAAGACCGAAGTCAAACTCTATCGCAACCCATAAAATTACGCCGTGGTGGCCTAACTGCCGAGGACTCCACGTAGAAATCGTACACTACACACACAACTCTGAAAAGGAAACTCACTGATTTCTATACTCAAATATATATACAAACATGAAAACATGTTTACATATATATTGAGTAAAAGAAAAGTAAGCGATTAAGTAAAGACAAAACAAACAATGGCTGCCAAGAGAGGACCAAGACAGAGACATCTGTCACAGTCAGAGCCAAAAGTGAAAGTGAGCATTCATCTGTGTGTGAGGGGGGGGGAGGGGTAGCTAGCTACCACTCCCCTACCCCCCCCCCCGCTAACTAGCGCGGGGTAATACACCCTCGTTAAATTCTAATGGCTCGCCACTTCAGCTGCGCTAAAAGGTAAACCCAATGTAAATAGCGTGGTTTGTATTTCGGTTACGGAACTATGACTTTTAACGGGAGTATGACTTCAGCAAAGATGGAACAGCCAATTATAAATTTACAGAGGTTATATATACAGTACAAACAATCATGTAAATTAGACCACTGTTTCATATAAAAACTATTGGCTAAATAACCAACTTGAAAATGACAAATTCGGAGATAATTTTTATTTTTCCTAACCATACAAACCTTAGCTATTTACATAGGGTATTACTTTCGGCGTAGCTGAAATGACGAGCCATTAGATTTTTAACGAGGGTTAACTACCCCCCGCTAGTTAGCAGGGGGTAGGGAAGGGGTAGCTTGCTACCCCTCCCCCCCCGCCCACCTTCCAGTCAGCAAGGCACTCACTTTTGACATTAGACCTGGGCCTTGAGCGTTGGGGGCTGGGTGAGTTGACCTGGGCCTTGGGCCTTTAGTGTTGGGGGCTGGGTGAGTTGACCTGGGCCTTGGGCCTTGAGCGTTGGGGGCTGGGTAAGTTGACCTGGGCCTTGGGCCTTGAGCGTTGGGGGCTGGGTGAGTTGACCTGGGCCTTGGGCCTTGAGCGTTGGGGGCTGGGTGAGTTGAAGCAGGAAGTGTAACTTAAAAGACTCAGGTTTGTATGGCTAGGAAAATTACGAATTACTTTCGAAATTTCTCATTTGTCCCTACAAGAATACAAAACATTGTCCTTTAAAAAAAGACTCTTTCTGAGGGGAGAAGGAGGTCCCTATGAACCATATTCTGGCTGGTTTAATATCCCTGAGAAATGCCAAAGCCCCTGGTTTTGCATAGGAATGAAGATGATGACTCCTGCCAATCTCCTAAGTCTAAGCATGGAGACTGCAGAGGCATTAGGTTAAGGCCATTCCTAAAATAAATGGTAATCAGTCATAAGAGAACCTTTCTCCTTGTATAGGATATGTTGTCCGAATGCATACATTTCTAAGAAAAGTTTGCATACATTTTATCCACCTCCCCTTTGTCTAGGGTTGGAAAGGGGTTATGCTTTCGCCCCTGTTTGTGTGAGTATGTGTTTGTTTGTGAACAGCTTCCTGGACACAATTTTAGTCGTAGAGTAATGAAATTTGCAGGGATTGAGTGTTATGTAAAAAGCTAGAAATGATTAAATTTTGGAAGGTCAAGGTCACAGTCAAGCAAAGTGTCCAATTCCTGTATTCAGCCATAAGTTTGGACATCGTTGTCACAGAGACTTCAAACTTTGTTCAAACTTGAGTGTATGAAAATCCACACCAATTAATACATGTTAAGGTCAAAGGTCAAGGGGCGAGCAAAACGTTGAGAAATAAGCTGCTGCAGCAGAGATCTGCGCTCTACTGAGTGCCCCTCTAGTTCTAATAATATTTTGTCTTAAAAGAAAGTTGCTTGGTTATGAAGCAATCCAATGTCCAGTCCAGCTCATGGCAGCCTAGAATGCTCCACCTAGAAAGGAGAAAGAAAGACGAGTAAGTGGTCAATCCTTCTGCCCTTCATTCTTAGCTTATTTCAAAACCTCTTCCTTAGACCAGATGCTTCTTGTCCCTTGAGAGAGCTAAGCTGGAAACATAATCTGTTGAACAGCCACCACAGGACCAACAGGTAAGGGTACTGTACCCCCAAGGAATTGTGGGTATATTCCAATAAGTAGTGAAAAGTAAAGGAAATCTGTGTTAGCTGAATCCTGTCTTGATACCTGAGCCACTGACAGGTTGTTCCTTAGTGCTTAGGAGGACCTTTAGAATGACTATAGTCCATTTCTTTTAGCGAGGCAGATTTGCACCGACTCGCAGCGGTGCCCTTTTGGCTCGGGAAAGTTTCCTGATCGCTGATTGGTTAGACAAGATAATTCAAACCAATCAGCGATCAGGAAACTTTTCCGAGCTAAAAGGGCACCGCTGCGAGTCGGTGCAAATATACCTCGCTAAAAGAAATGGACTATAGTGATATACTAGATGTCAAAAACTCGCCAACTCGCTATACTGAAGCTATGGTAGCCGATAAACTGTCTAGACTCTTAGATAGTCAAATCTTTGTCCAACGCTTATTTTAAAGGCTCGTATGGGGCACAATTAATGCGGAGGAGAACCGACGTCTGTTTTCCTCAGAGCTGAAATGCAAAGTGGCTTGTGTTGGCCACTGCGTTTCTGAGAGGAGTGGTGGGTCTACCTCCTGTTGGACCCACTAACCAGCAGAAATGTATCTGTATAGTAAAGAGCTGAAAGGTTTGCATTTAGTGCCACAACCAATCAAAAGAATCTAATAAAGACAAGACAAAGGAAGAGGCAGAACTCAAGAGGAGGAGCGCACACACTTCTTGTCAGCCCTCTTCGGGGTCGTAGTGTTGGAAACCAACGAGGATGCTCCCATGGAATTAAAGAGCACAGGGAACTCTTAAAAAGCAGTAGCAACAACACCAGCAGGTCTCACGTACTTTTGCGCTTCCCCGGGAGAAGCAGGAGTTGGGAAGACACTGCAAGGACAGACTTAGAAATCTTGGGAGGGGCAAAAAAAATTGTATCCGATTGACGGATTACCGGCAATGCCAAAGAAAGATCAACTTCTTTGGGTTCAGGATGTCATTGTTCAGTCACACATAGCAAGGGGATGACTGCAAGCAGATTTGCACATAAACATGTCAAATTTGCAGCTTATCCCAAAATCAACTGCATACCCTTGTTTTTTTCCCATCAATTTACCCAGGTTTATCCAAACAAAACAGCCTGTTCAAACACGTATCTAATGATGATGATAATGACAATGATAATGGTAATGATAATGATAATGATTATTATTACTATTATTACTAGCTAAACTACAACACCTGTTGAAAAAGCAGGATGCTATAACCCCAAGGGCTCCCACTAGAAAAATAATAGCCCTGGGAAGTTAGGCAATATGGAAATAAACAAAATATATGAGAAGTAAAGAATAACGAAAGAGAAAGCAAAAATAATAATACAGCCAAAATTTGTGAGGTAACATGAGTACTTGTATGCTGCTTGCAGCAAAAGTCAAGGGTCTGTGTCTAGATGGCAGACAGGTAGGCGTCCCAGACTTCCCCACTACCTGTCGGTAGTTATAACTACCGACAGTTGAAATATTAAACGGCCATTACAGCTTTACTGAAGTCATGCTCCTATTAAAGGACTGAAGTTTGTATTTGAGTAGAATATAAAGAACTCATAGATTGAGATGGTTTGGACATGTAATATGAAGCGATGAGGAAGAGTTGGTCAGAAAAGTAGTAGGCATGGAAGAGGTAGAGGGTTAACTTGTAGGGAGGCACAGGATATCATGGAAAAGGCTGGTAGATGAAAAAATAGGTCAAATGGAAGTTCAAGAAAGAAAATTAAAAGGATAAAAATGAAATGGAAAGAACTCATTTCACATATAAAATCATAAAGGGAAGAGCTCAAGTAAAATTGTCCAATATCAATACTACTGTACATTATTTGGGCTAAGTCACACATGATATGTATATTAACATCTGAAATTCAATAGTTTGTGCTGCTTATAAAAATCTAGATGATATTTCAACTGACCAATTAAGCAAGAACATAAATTCCTTAATGGTATGATTACCTACCATTACCATACAGTACAGTCATGAAAAAATCCTTACTTTTGAAATTTCTAAACCATATCCCACAAACAAAGCTGAGAGTCTTCCTGTTGATAAGATGTCACATATCTTCTGCAAGAAAACATTGTTCAAAACACGAAGACGGTGGGAGTTCTTTTCTCCCTTCATCTGCGGCTGAGCCAGAGCCGTTGGGTTTTCTAAAATTTTTGTATCGTACCATTTTCGCCTGTAAATGACAAATGAAAATGTCAAAATAGGTTATGTGCAACTACAAGCTTAAATTCTATTCCAATTGATCATCAATTCATTTATTTCTTGTTTGTATCTGAAACTAGCAATTTAGGATATCAGAAATTTTTTTAATGATTATTTTGAGTGCATAACATCAGACATTCTTAAACCAATTTGTATTTTTCCTAACGATAAAAATTTTATTTTCATTAGTAAAATAAATTTTTGAATATACTTACCCGATAATCATGTAGCTGTCAACTCCGTTGCCCGACAGAATTCTACGGAAGGGATACGCCAGCGATCGCTATACAAGAGGGGGGTGTACTCACAAGCGCCACCTGTGGCCAGGTACTGCAGTACTTCTTGTTGACACCACTTCAATTTTTCCTCGGTCCACTGGTTCTATGGGGAGGAAGGGTGGGTCAATTAAATCATGATTATCGGGTAAGTATATTCAAAAATTTATTTTACTAATGAAAATAACATTTTTCAATATTAAACTTACCCGATAATCATGTAGCTGATTCACACCCAGGGAGGTGGGTGAAAACCAGTGTACATGTATATCAAGAAGCTAAGTATCCCGTATTTCATATTATCAGTTATTCAAAATAACAATGAAATTACAAGTACCTGGTAAGGAAGTCGACTTGAGCCATTACTCTGCCTTAAATAAGTTCGTCTTCCTTACTGAGCGCAGCGTTCCTCTTAGGAGGCTGAACAACTCTAAGGTGCTGAAGTATCAAGGGCTGCAACCCATACTAAAGGACCTCATCACAACCTTTAACCTCGGCGCTTCTCAAGAAAGAATTGACCACCCGCCAAATCAACAAGGATGTGGAAGGCTTCTTAGCCGACCGTACAACCCATAAAAAGTATTCAAGAGAAAGGTTAAAAGGTTATGGGATTATGGGAATGTAGTGGCTGAGCCCTCGCCTACTACTGCATTCGTTGCTACGAATGGTCCCAGGGTGTAGCAGTACTCGTAAAGAGACTGGACATCTTTGAGATAGAATGATGCGAACACTGACTTGCTTCTCCAATAGGTTGCATCCATAACACTCTGCAGACAATGGCTCTGTTTGAAGGCCACTGAAGTAGCCACAGCTCCTACTTCATGTGTCCTTACCTTCAGCAAAGCAAGGTCTTCTTCCTTCAGATGAGAATGTGCTTCCCTAATCAGAAGCCTGAATAGTAAGAAACTGAGTTCTTAGAACTTGGAAAATGTTATTTTTATTAATAAAATAAATTTTTGAATATACTTACCCGATAATCATGTAGCTGTCAACTCCGTTGCCCGACAGAATTCTATGGAGGGATACGCCAGCTATCACAATACTAGAAGGGGGTGTATTTACCAGCGCCACCTGTGGCCAGGTACTCAAGTACTTCTTGTTGACACCTCCTCAATTATTCCTCGGTCCACTGGTTCTCTATGGGGAGGAAGGGAGGGTCGATTAAATCATGATTATCGGGTAAGTATATTCAAAAATTTATTTTATTAATAAAAATAACATTTTTCAATATTAAACTTACCCGATAATCATGTAGCTGATTCACACCCAGGGGGGTGGGTGAAAAACCAGTGTACAAGACTAAAGGATAGCTAAGTATCCCGTATTTCATATAATCAGTTATCCACAATAACAATGAAATAATAAGTACCTGGTAAGGAAGTCGACTTGAACCGTTACTCTGCCTTTAATAAGATCGTCTTCCTTACTGAGCGCAGCGTTCCTCTTGGGAGGCTGAATCAACTCAAAGGTGCTAAAGTATACAGGGCTGCAACCCATACTAAAGGACCTCATCACAACCTTTAACCTTGGCGCTTCTCAAGAAAGAATTGACCACCCGCCAAATCAACAAGGATGTGGAAGGCTTCTTAGCCGACCGTACAACCCATAAAAAGTATTCAAGAGAAAGGTTAAAAAGTTATGGGATTATGGGAATGTAGTGGCTGAGCCCTCGCCTACTACTGCATTCGTTGCTACGAATGGACCCAGGGTGTAGCAGTACTCGTAAAGAGACTGGACATCTTTGAGATAGAATGATGCGAACACTGACTTGCTTCTCCAATAGGTTGCATCCATAACACTCTGCAGAGAACGGTTCTGTTTGAAGGCCACTGAAGTAGCCACAGCTCTCACTTCATGTGTCCTTACCTTCAGCAAAGCAAGGTCTTCTTCCTTCAGATGAGAATTTGCTTCTCTAATCAGAAGCCTGATGTAGTAAGAAACTGAGTTCTTAGACATTGGTAGAGAAGGCTTCTTGATAGCACACCATAAGGCTTCTGATTGTCCTCGTAATGGTTTTGACCTTCTTAGATAGTACTTAAGAGCTCTAACTGGGCAAAGTACTCTCTCCAGTTCGTTCCCCACCATGTTGGACAGGTTTGGGATCTCGAACGACTTAGGCCAAGGACGGGAAGGAAGCTCGTTTTTAGCCAAAAAACCGAGCTGCAAGGAACATGTAGCCGTTTCAGATGTGAAACCTATGTTCCTGCTGAAGGCGTGGATCTCACTTACTCTTTTACCTGTTGCTAAGCACACGAGGAAAAGAGTTTTTAATGTGAGGTCCTTAAAAGAGGCTGATTGGAGCGGTTCAAATCCTGATGACATTAGGAACCTTAGGACCACGTCTAGATTCCAGCCTGGAGTGGACAACCGACGTTCCTTTGAGGTCTCAAAAGACCTAAGGAGGTCCTGTAGATCTTTGTTGGAGGAAAGATCCAAGCCTCTGTGGCGGAAAACCGCTGCCAACATACTTCTGTAACCCTTGATCGTAGGAGCTGATAGGGATCTTACGTTCCTTAGATGTAACAGGAAGTCAGCAATCTGGGTTACAGTGGTACTGGTTGAGGAAACTGCATTGGCCTTGCACCAGCTTCGGAAGACTTCCCATTAAGACTGATAGACTCTGAGAGTGGATGTCGTCCTTGCTCTGGCAATCGCTCTGGCTGCTTCCTTCGAAAAGCCTCTAGCTCTTGAGAGTCTTTCGATAGTCTGAAGGCAGTCAGACGAAGAGCGTGGAGGTTTGGTTGTACCTTCTTTACGTGAGGTTGACGCAGAAGGTCCACTCTAGGAGGAAGAGTCCTGGGAACGTCGACCAGCCATTGCAGTACCTCGGTGAACCATTCTCTCGCGGGCCAGAGGGGAGCAACCAAAGTCAGCCGTGTCCCTTTGTGAGAGGCGAACTTCTGAAGTACCCTGTTGACAATCTTGAACGGCGGGAATGCATACAGGTCGAGATGGGACCAATCCAGCAGAAAGGCATCCACGCGAACTGCTGCTGGGTCTGGAATCGGAGAACAATACAAGAGGAGCCTCTTGGTCATCGAGGTAGCGAATAGATCTATGGTTGGCTGACCCCACAGGGCCCAAAGTCTGCTGCAAACATTCTTGTGAAGGGTCCACTCTGTGGGGAAGACCTGACCCTTCCGGCTGAGGCGATCTGCCATGACATTCATATCGCCCTGAATGAGCCTCGTTACCAGCGTGAGCTTTCGATCTATTGACCAAATGAGGAGGTCCCTTGCGATCTCGAACAACTTCCTCGAATGAGTCCCTCCCTGCTTGGAGATGTAAGCCAAGGCTGTGGTGTAGTCGGAGTTCACCTCCACCACCTTGTTAAGCTGGAGGGACTTGAAGTTTATCAAGGCCAGATGAACTGCCAACAACTCCTTGCAATAGATGTGAAGTGTCCTTTGCTCCTGATTCCATGTTCCCGAGCATTCCTGTCCGTCCAGTGTCGCACCCCAGCCCGTGTCCGATGCGTCCGAGAAGAGAC
Organism: Palaemon carinicauda; assembly: GCF_036898095.1. Taxonomy (NCBI): domain Eukaryota; kingdom Metazoa; phylum Arthropoda; class Malacostraca; order Decapoda; family Palaemonidae; genus Palaemon; species Palaemon carinicauda. Next base: position 75,474,924 of record NC_090753.1, read on the forward strand.
GGTGGTCGGGGGTCTGAACAGCCAATGGTAGACCTTCCTTGAGAAGAATGCTGTTCTTCCACCACGTTAGAGTAGACCTCATCTCTTCGGAAACAGGAACTGAGCCCGTCTCTAGCGTCATGTCCTTTATCCAGTGAGCAGCTAGATGATACTGAAGGGGGCGGAGGTGGAGTCTCCCTAACTCGATGAACAGGGCCAGCGATGAAAGTGTCCCTGTTAGACTCATCCACTGCCTGACTAAGCATCGGTTCCTTCTCAGCATGCTCTGGATGCATTCTAGGGCTTGGAAGATCCTTGGGGCCGACGGACAAGTCCGAAAAGCTCGACTCTGAAGATCCATACCCAAGGAGACAATGGTCTGGGATGGAACGAGCTGAGACTCCTCAAAATTGACCAGGAGGCCCAGTTCCTTGGTCAGATCCATAGTCCATTTGAAAATCTCCAGACAGCGACGACTTGTGGGAGCTCTTAAAAGCCAGTCGTCTGACGGAGCCGGACACAAGATCATGATACTGCTGCACAGTCTGTAAACTGTCAATCATGGGCAAGCGAGGAAGTACAGTGACAACCCGAATCTGTCTAGAATGTCTGGGTCGTACAGACAACTCCTTAATGGGTTGCTGAGGTTGCCGCACTGCGTCACAACAAGTCCCTTCTGTTGGTTGTTGAACGTCTTCCCCGTGACACATTGACTCCGTAAACAAAAAATCCTCTAACAAGGACTAAGCTTGGACTGCATGTCATGCAACACAGCTCAAGGTCTATGGGAGCAGGTGTGGTAACAGACGGGATTAGCGGCTGAAGTGGAACCATTACCTTCCCTGTAAGCATGTTATGCTTAAATAAAAGTCCATAAGAGGTTATGCAGCTAAAGGCTCCCTCCAAATGACAGAGTCCTCAAGGGAATATCAGAAGGAGGGAGAAAAGAACTTTCTCATCTACAGGGACCTTATCCTAGAAAAGCTAAGTTCTCTGAGAGAGGGTTCACTGGTGCAAAAGCAGCAGACTAGAAGGCAACGTTATGAAACTGCTTGACAGTCTAGTGAGTTGGCAACAACCCAAGATGTGTTGAGAAGCATGCGGTAAGGTATGCAGAGCATGATGTATGCAGAGTATGCTGTATGCAGAGCATGCTGTATGTAGAGCATGTTGTATGCAGAGCATGCTGAATGCAGAGCATGCTGTATGCAGAGCATGTTGTATGCAGAGCATGCTGAATGCTGAGCATGTAGTAAGCAGAGCCTGCTGTAAGGAAAGCAGAGCGTGTGCATGGCGTTTAACATTTCTCAGAAATTCCATGACCAGTGTTAGAGTGCTTTATGCATGCTTGCATGGGGTTTAAACCATGGTATGAAAATGGAGGTAAGGTATGCTGAACAGCAGAGTCAGAACGAGCTGGAACAACAATAGTTGTGGTTTCCTCTTCAAGACTCCGATGAGGGAACACCTGAGGCTCAGTCTGCAAAGGCTGAATAAAAGACAAGCAGAAGGAAGGCGCATGGGTGGAGGAGGCTGACTCCTAGCATGAGTGGTTGAACCCAAGGGTTGCGCTTGGCGGAAGCGGAGTAGCAAGTTCCAGTTCCTGTGGTGTGAGCGGAGCGCGATGAGGAAGAGGCTGCGCAGAACAAGGTAAATGTCTCGCAAGCTGAGGCTCCTGAGGCGCAAGGCTAAGGTGTTGTGGTGCTTGCCTTGTGGAGGGTTGAGCTCGCTGCAGCAAGAGCTGAGGAGACTGACTCATGGACGGGAGAGGTTGTTGTACCTCAACCGAGTGTTGCATCACTGGTGGAGCAGCAAGTGGAGGCGGAGGAAGAGAGGTATAATCCTCCTGATCCCAATGTAAAGGTTGCCTTAAGGAAGGCGGAGGCTGAACACCACAGGGAACAGCAAACTCAGCACGTGGCTCAACATCGTACGCCTGGCAGGTGGAACTGCTGGCAGGTGGTACTGCGATCAGGCGGAGCGAGTGTAGGTGGAGGGAGTGTAGGCGGAGGCGGAGGAGCAACACTCTTAGCCCGACACTCACGCATCAAGTCCGAAAGCTGTGCTTGCATGGACTGTAGTAGAGTCCACAACATCGTACGCCTGGCAGATGGTACTGTGATCAGGCGGAGCGAGTGTAGGTGGAGGGAGTGTAGGCGGAGGCGGAGGAGCAACACTCTCAGCCCGACACTCACGCATCAAGTCCGAAAGCTGTGCTTGCATGGACTGTAGTAGAGATCACAACATCGTACGCCTGGCAGGTGGTACTGTGATCAGGTGGAGCGATCATAGGCGGGGGGGAGTGTAGGCGGAGGCGGAGGCGCAACACTCTCAGCCCGACACTCACGCATCAAGACCGAAAGTTGTGACTGTATGGACTGCAGTAGAGTTAACTTGGGGTCGGCAGACACTAAGTTCTGCTGAGGTAAAGCCTTAACAGCAGAGATCTGTTGTGGCAGAACCTTACTCTTCTTAGGCGGAGTGTAATCAACTGATGACTGAGGAGAGTCAGAGCTAACCCAATGACTGCATTCGGGTTGTGAACTTTAACTTCGTACGTCTGGCATAGGTCTGGACTTAACGTTTAAGAGGTCTTGAGACCTGAGACCAGCGTTACTCTGCCTTTATTTTCTCCCCTAATCTCTTCTGCAGACGAGCAAAATAAGGGCTCAATCGTCTGCGGGTGGGAGTGACGGTCTCGGTAAGACACGCCCACAACCACCGAGAATACTTCTGTGCGCCGATCAAGGCCTGCTGAACCCTTATGCCCTTCGACATTGCTTCTCCCCTGGGCTTGGGAGCTTGCAAGAGGTCCCGGACTGGGAGGACGACTGGCGCGCACAAAAGTACCCTCACGCACTAATCACTTATCACTTTGATTTCTGTTTGCACTTATTTCACTGAACTCGAAACTTTAAGTGGTTTGTACCTGAAATACGCAATTCTATCCTCTCTCAAAGTTAGTAATTGCGAAAACAGAATTACAATGTAACAGAAAAATCTAATGAAAGATAATTCAGTGGTTGGAAAGAGACTAAACACTAGATCACTCTAGAAACGTTTAGTTTCTTCCCCTAAAGAGACTAGGGAGAAGAGCAAAAACGATAACGACGTTACTCGTACGCCTGGCAGGCTTGAATGAAACGTTTATCCTCTTTCTCCCTCCGTCTCTATCTCTCTCTCTCTCTCTCTCTCTTGACTTAGAACCTGAGAGAAGAGCCCAATCATATATATCGTTAAAACATATTATTGTTAAAGGAAAAAACTGAAAAGTTCCTTTATTAGGATCAAAACCATTAAGTTAAGAAAGAATGAACAAAACGCTAGACACAGTTACTCTTACTGCAACGTGAAACCGTGAACATTCTTTCTCTATCGTAACGATAGAGTGCAAGTTGAACGTTCTGAACGTCAACAACTGCAGAGACAAAACAAAACGTTAGTTCAACTTTGAAAACAGTACGAGACTGTCAAAGAAAATCTTTCAAACTCTGTGGCGGAAATAGCATAATATGTTAACAGGTAAAACCGAAATGACGGGCTCAAAGTTTATTAACTTCGGTAAAAGACCGCCTACTATTAGGAAGGTCGAATATAAACAAATATAAAAATTAATTTTAATGAGTTTATAATAAAAGGAAGTTAATCGAAGAGGCCTATAAGAGGCGGAGAGATATAAATAAATCTATAACTTTTGTTAAGCAAAATTAAGAAAGAGAGTCTATACTCTCTTAGACACCAACACTTCCGTCTAAGGGAAGGGTCGGCCATTGAAAGGTGAACGAGAGTTCATACTCTCTCGTCACCATAATTAATCAAATTAATTCCAAAAGCTAACTAAGCTAATATAGAAGTTTCCAGTAAAGCGACAGCCGAAATCAAAGAGAAATACTTCACCAAAGTCGTGAAAATACTCCAAGAACATAAGCGTATCCCAGAACGTCTTGCCGGAAGCACGACAGAGGAATAATTGAGGAGGTGTCAACAAGAAGTACTTGAGTACCTGGCCACAGGTGGCGCTGGTAAATACACCCCCTTCTAGTATTGTGATAGCTGGCGTATCCCTCCATAGAATTCTGTCGGGCAACGGAGTTGACAGCTACATGATTATCGGGTAAGTTTAATATTGAAAAAGAAGGTTTCTTGATAGCACACCAAAAGGCTTCTGATTGTCCTCGTAAAGGTTAAGACCTTTTTAGATAGTGCCTAAGAGCTCTAACTGGGCAAAGTACTCTCTCCAGTTCATTCCCCACCAAGTTGGACAGGCTTGGGATCTCGAACGACTTAGGCCAAGGACGTGAAGGAAGCTCGTTTAGCAAAAACCGAGCTGCAAGGAACATGTAGCCGTTTCAGATGTGAAAACAATGATCCTGCTGAAGGCGTGGATCTCACTTACTCTTTTAGCTGTTGTCAAGCACACGAGGAAAAGAGTTTTTAATGTGAGGTCCTAAAAAGAGGCTGATTGGAGAGGTTCAAATCTTGATGACATAAGGAACCTTAGGACCACGTCTAGATTCCAGCCTGGAGTGGACAACCGACGTTCCTTTGAGGTCTCAAAAGACATAGGGAGGTCCTGTAGATCTTTGTTGATGGAAAGATCCAAGCCTCTGTGGCGGAAAACCGCTGCCAACATACTTCTGTAACCCTTGATCGTAGGAGCTGAAAGGGATCTTACTTTCCTTAGATATAACAGGAAGTCAGCAATCCGGGTTACAGTGGTACTGGTTGAGGAAACTGCATTGGTCTTGTACCAGCTACGGAAGACTTCCCCTTGAGACTGATAGATTCTGAGAGTGGATGTTCTCCTTGCTTTGGCAATCGCTCTGGCTGCCTCCTTAGAAAAGCCCCTAGCTCTTGAGAGTCTTTCGAAAGTCTGAAGGCAGTCAGACGAAGAGCGTGGAGGTTTGGGTGTACCTTCTTTACGTGAGGTAGACGTAGAAGGTTCACTCCTAGAGGAAGAGTCCTGGGAATGTCGACCAGCCATTGCAGTACCTCTAAGAACCATTCTCTCGCGGGCCAGAGCGGAGCCAACCAACGTCAGCCGTGTCCCTTTGCGAGAGGAGAACTTCTGAAGTACCCTGTTGACAATCTTGAACGGCGGGAATGCATACAGGTCGAGATGGAACCAATCCAGCAGAAAAGCATCCACGTGAACTGCTGCTGGGTCTGGAATCGGAGAACAATACAACAGGAGTCTCTAGGTTATCGAGGTAGCGAACAGATCTATGGTTGGCTGACCCCACAGGGCCCAAAGTCTGCTGCAAACATTCTTGTGAAGGGTCCACTCTGTGGGGATGACCTGACCCTTCCGGCTGAGGTGATCTGCCATGACATTCATACCGCCCTGAATGAACCTCGTTACCCGCGTGAGCTTTCGATCTTTAGACCAGATGAGGAGGTCCCTTGCGATCTAGAACAACTTCACGAAAGAGTCCCTCCCTGCTTGAAGATGTAAGCCAGGGCTGTGGTGTTGTCAGAGTCCACCTCCACCACTTTGTTAAGCTGGAGGGACTTGAAGTTATCAAGGCCAGAAGAACCGCCAACAACTCCTTGCAATTGATGTGAAGTGTCCTTTGCTCCTGATTCCATGTTCCCGAGCATTCCTGTCCGTCCAAAGTCGCACCCCAGCCCGTGTCTGATGCGTCCGAGAGGAGACGGCGGTCGGGTTTCTGAACAGCCAAAGGTAGACTTCCTTGAGAAGAAAGCTGTTCTTACACCACGCGAGAGAAGACCTCCTCTCTTCGGAAACAGGAACTGAGACCGTCTCTAGCGTCATGTCCTTTATCCAGTGAGCAGCTAGATGATACTGAAGGGGGGGAGGTGGAGTCTCCCTAACACGATGAACAGGGCCAGCGATGAAAGTGTCCCTGTTAGACTCATCCACTACCTGACTGAGCATCGGTTCCTTCTCAGCATGCTCTGGATGCATTCTAGGGCTTGGAAGATCCTTGGGGCCGACGGAAAAGCCCGAAAAGCTCGACTCTGAAGATCCATACCCAGGGAGACAATGGTCTGGGATGGGACAAGCTGAGACTCCTCAAAATTGACCAGGAGGCCCAGTTCCTTGGTCAGATCCATAGTCCATCTGAGAATCTCCAGACAGCGACGACTTGTGGGAGCTCTTAAAAGCCAGTCGTCTGACGGAGCCGGACATAAGATCATGGTACTGCTGCACAGTCTGTGAACTGTCAACCATGGGGAAGCGAGGAAGTACAGTGACAACCCGAATCTGTCTAGACTGTCTGGGTCGTACAGACAACTCCTTATCGGGTTGCTGAGGTTGCCGCACTGCGTCACAACAAGTCACTTCTGCTGGTTGTTGAACGTCTTCCCAGTGACACACTGACTCCGTAAACAAAAAATCCTCTAACAAGGACTAAGCTTGGACTGCATGTCTTGCAACACAGCTCAAGGTCTATGGGAGCAGGTGTGGTAACAGACGGGGTTAGCGACTGAAGTGGAACCATTACCTTCCCTGGAAGCATGTTATGCTTAAATAAAAGTCCATAGGAGGCTACGCAGCTAAAGGCTCCTCTCCAAATGACAGAGTCCTCAAGGGAATATCAGAAGGAGGGAGAAAAGCACTTTCTCATCTACAGGGACCATATCCGAGAAAAGCTAAGTTCTCTCAGTGAGGGTTTCACTGGTGCAAAAGCAGCAGACTAGAAGGCAACGTTATGAAACTGCTTGACAGTCTAGTGAGTTGGCAACAACCAAAGATGTATGACTGAGAAGCATGCGGTAAGGTATGCAGAGCATGTTGTATGCAGAGCATGCTGTATGCAGAGCATGCTGTATGTAGAGCATGCTGTATGCAGAGCATGCTGTATGCAGAGCATGCTGTATGCAGAGCATGCTGTATGCAGAGCATGCTGTATGCAGAGCATGCTGTATGCAGAGCATGCTGTATGTAGAGCATGCTGTATGCAGAGCATGCTGTATGCAGAGCATGCGGTAAGGTATGCAGAGCATGTTGTATGCAGAGCATGCTGTATGCAGAGCATGCTGTATGCAGAGCATGCTGTATGTAGAGCATGCTGTAAGGTAAGCAGAGCGTGTTGCATGGCGTGTAACATTTCTCAGAAATTCCATGACCAGTGCTAGAGTGAGTAATATCGCATTACCGTCCATTGAAAGTGCACGTGCCGAGGGAATTGATTTAGACTATTTTGTTGATGAATTTGATAGCCGGCATGATAATCGTAGAATTAAGCTACACTAAATGTACTATAATCTACTTCACCTCAGGAAAGGGAAACTCGCCCTGTTGGCAACACTGCATTACTTCATGCATGCTTGCATGGGGTTTAATATCAACATAATATTTACCTTACATTCATAACTCATGATTCATTTTTGTTTTGAAGATATTTTGCCATATTTTGCGATTTTGTTAAAAATATATTGCAAGGAATACATATATATTTTTATATAAGTAATACAAATAACCTCCATTATCATAATGTTTGTGTAGGCATACATGTATATGATTACAAATGCAAGTTATGAAAGTAATGAGGTGTTATTATTGTCATTTGTTATTCCCAAGTTGAATGGGAAGAGGCTCAAGTTGAGGAGAAAGTGGCAGATGCATGCGTTGAGGTGGCTGACTCATAGCATGAGGTTGCTGCCTCAAGAGTTGCGCTTGCTGTAAGGGTTGCGGATGCGCAGTAGCAAGTTCCTGAGGAACGAGTTAAGGTTCCTGAGGTGTGAGCTGCGAGAGTTGAGGTAGCGGCTGCGCAGAACGCAGTTCTTGTCTCGCGAGTTGAGGTTCCTGAGGTGCTAGCCTAAGGAGTTGAGGCTCTTGCCTTGAGGAGGGTTGGGTTGTCGTACCTCAAGAGATTGTTGCCTCGCTGGTGGAACCGCAAACGGAAGCGGAGGAAGTAAGGCATAAGATTCCTGCTCCCATTGCTGAGGTTGCCTTAAGGAAGGCGGAGGTTGCTGCACACCGCTGGTAACTGGCAACTCAGTACGCGGTAAGGTATCCTGAGGAACCTCAACATCGTACGCCTGGCAGACTGGACTGCGGTGAGGCGGAGCGATCGCAGGAGGAGGTGTAACCTTCTCAGCCTGACACTCACGCATTAAGACCGCAAGCTGTGACTGCATGGACTGCAGCAAAGTCATCTTGGGGTCGGCAGACGCTAAGGTCTGCTGAGGCAAAGCCTTAACAGAAGATGAGGTCTGTTGCGGCATCACCTTACCTCTCTTAGGAGGTGTGCAGTCACCTGATGACTGCAGTCAGAGCTAACCCAATGACTGCATCCGGGTTGTTGAACTCTAGAGGTCTGGACTTTACGTTTAAGAGGTCTTGAGACCTGAGTCCAGCGTTATCTCCCCGAAATTTCTTCTGCAGACGAGTAAAATAAGGGCTCAATTGTCTGCGGGTGGGAGTGACGGTCTCTGTAAGACACGCCCGCAACCACCGAGGATACTTCTGTGCGCCGATCAAGGCCTGCCGAACCCTTTTGCCCTTCGACATTGCTTCTCCCCTGGGCTTGGGAGCTTGCAAGAGGTCCCGGACTGGGAGGACGACTGGCACGCAAGAAGTACCCTCACGCACAACACTGACACACTTTGCGCTAATCACTTATCACTTTTGAATTTCTGTTTGCACTTATTTCACTGAACTCGAAACTTTAAGTGGTTTGTACCTGAAACACGCAATTCTATCCTTCTTTAAAAGTTAGTAATTGCGAAAACAGAATTACAATGTAACAGAAAAATCTAATGAAAGATAAATAATTCAGTGGCTGGAAAGAGACTAAACACTAGATCAAATAAACTACGTTTAAAATCTCTCACCGCATAAAGCTTGAGAACAAGAATAAACTCTAGAAACGTTTACCTTCTTCCCCTAAAGAGACTAGGGAGAAGAGCAAAAACGATAACAACGTTACTCGCTTGAACGAAACGTTTATCCAGCTCTCTCTCCCTCCGTCTCTATCTCTCTCTCTCTCTCTCTCTCTCTTGACTTAGAACCTGAGAGAAGAGCCCAATCATATATACTCGTTAAAACATATTATTGTTAAAGGAAAAAAACTGAAAGATTTCCCAAATAAAAAGTTCCTTTATTAGAATTAAAACCATTAAGCTAAGAAAGAATGAACAAAACGTTATAAACGGTTTACTCTTACTGCAACGTGACACCGTGAAAATTCTCTCTCTATCGTAACGATAGAGCGCAAGTTGAACGTTCTGAACGTCAACAACTGCAGAGACAAAACAAAACGTTAGTTCAACTTTGAAACAGTACGAGACTATCAAAGAAATTCTTTCAAAAACATTAAAATAGCATAATATGTTAACAGGTAAAACCGAAATGACGGGCTCAATGTTAATTAACTTCGGTACAAGAAAAGACCGCCTACTATTAGGAAAGGTCGAATATAAACAAATATAAAAATTAATTTAATAATTTTATAAAAAAGGAAGTTAATCGAAGAGGCCTATAAATGGCGGAGAGATATAAATTAAATCTATAACTTTTGTGAGCAAAATTAAGAAAGAGAGTCTATACTCTCTTAGACACCAACACTTCCGTCTAAGGGAAGGGTCGGCCATTTAAAGGTGAAAGAGAGTTCATACTCTCTTCGTCACCATAATTAATCAAATTAATTCCAAAAGCTAGCTAAGCTAATAATAAAACTTCCTGAATAGCGAAAGCTGAAATCTTAGAGCAATACTTCACCAAAAACCGTGAACAAGACTCCAAAATTATAAGCGTATCCATGAACGTCTTGCCGGAAGCACGACAGAGGAAAAATTGAAGTGGTGTCAACAAGAAGTACTGCAGTACCTGGCCACAGGTGGCGCTTGTGAGTACACCCCCCTCTTGTATAGCGATCGCTGGCGTATCCCTTCCGTAGAATTCTGTCGGGCAACGGAGTTGACAGCTACATGATTATCGGGTAAGTTTAATATTGAAAAACCTTAGCTATTTATAGAGGTATTGCTTTCGCTGATGCTGAAAGGACGAGCCATTAGAATTTAGTGAGGGTTAACTACACATCTGCTAGTTAGTAGTGGGTAGGGGGGATTGCTAGCTACACACCTCACCCACACACCTGTGACTGAACATAACTTTTCTTGGAGGTAGGACTTCGACGGGGGACAGGGTTGTTGGGCAAGTATGTATAAATAGCTAAGGATTGTATTGTTAGGAAAAATACAAATTACCTTAAAATTTGACATTTGTTCAATAACTGGAATACAAACCAATGCTATTTATAGGGGTGACTCACCCATTAGGAGGGTGGATGTCCCTGCCAATCTGGCTTTTGGCCTTACCCGGGGTACTCCCTATTGTACAGGGTTTCGTGCATAAATAAGAAGACCCTAACACCTCGCTAAACCTGCTAAGCATGGTCTGCGGCCTACAAAAGCTGTGTGTGGTGATATACTAACGATGTGACTGTCACGGTAAAAGTTATTCCGAGTCTTGTAGGAAATAAACGAAGAGACCGAGACATTCCCAATACCACCTTGCCAGGGTATAGGGACGCAACAGTATTGGAGCAATACTATGTTACACAAGGGAGCAATGGTTTACCTGCAGAGGTTTGAGGTCAGCTTGTGCAGAGGATCCAGGATGGTGATTACCCCAAGAGAGGGGAGGATGAAGAAAGGAGAAGAGCAAGACATTACTTTTCATTCACTCAGACTAAAACCTGAGTAACCAATGCCCTTTACCTTCAACTACTTGTCCAATAATGAGCTTGAGATACTAAACCAGCTGTTGTGCAGCCACTATAGGACTGATAGAAAACGTATCGAGGTTCCTGTGTGTCACGTCTTGCAGGTAGTAGGTGATGAACGTTGTTTGGCGTTTCCACACACCCGCTTGCAATACCTGCATCACAGAGTAGTTCTTTTTGAAGGCCAGGGACATAGCTATGCCCGACATCATGAGCTCTGGGACGACGTGCTGGAGGAGGATTGGGATTCAGGGCAAGGTCAATGACCCTGCAAATCCATGGAGAGATTCTGTTCTCCGTGACCCTCCTCATGTTTCTGCCCGTGCTAACGGAGAGAGAGGGCATTTTTGGCTAAGCTGCTGCTGTTCTCTTGAGGTAGCGCCTCAAACACCTTATTGGGCATAGTAACAGTTGATCTGGGTCGTCAGTTACAGAGCAGAGACTCGTTATCCGGAAAGATTCGAATCTAGGATACGAAACCCCCGGATTCTGAGTCTTTATTATTAACATTATTATTAAATGCTAAGCTACAATCGTAGTTGGAAAATTAGGATGCTATATATAAGCTCAGGGACCCCAACAGGGAAAATAGCCCAGTGAGGAAAGGAAATAAAGAGAAATAAAATATTTTAAGTATAGTAACAACAAATAAATATTTCCTATAAAAACTATAAAAACTTTAACAAAACAAAAGGAAGAGAAACTAGATAGAAGTATGCCAGAGTGTACCCTCAAGCAAGAAAACTCTAACTCAAGACAGAGGAAGACTATGGTACAGAGGCTATGGCACTACCCAAGACTACAGAACAATGGTTTGATTTTGGAGTGTCCTTCTCCTAGAAGAGCTGCTTACCATAACTGAAGTCTCTTTTCTACCCTTGCCAAGAGGAAAGTAGCCACTGAACAATTACAGTACAGTAGTTAACCCCTTGGGTGAAGAAGAATTTGCAACAAACTCAGGGACGAAGCTGAAGCTCCCCTCTCCCCATCCCCTATAATGGGCGACGTCATAAGAGAGACCATGAAGTTCGCTAACTCGTTTGGCTGTGGCCAAGGCAAGCAGGAACACCGTCTTCCAAGTCAGGTGGCGATCTGTTGCCTGGCGTAATGGTTCATACGGGGGTCTTTTTAGGGACAGAATTCGAATCCCGTTCCATGGGGGAGGTCTCATTTCCGACTGAGGGCAGGTAAGTTCACTACTTATTTTGAGGAGGGAAAGTTCTAAGAGATGAGGAACTGTCCACTCCTTTCAGTTTAAAAGCAAGACTTAAGGCTGAGCAATAGCTTTTAACCGCTGAAACTGTAAGGCGCATTTCTTCCTGCAAATACACAAGAAACTCCCCTATTGCTGGAATAGTGGCATCGAGTGGATCGAGACCCTTTCCACAATAGCAACCACAGAAGACGTTCCACTTTGACTGGTAGACTGAAGCTGATGACCTTGGCAGGTATCCAGACATCCTTTTTGCAACTTAGTTGCGAAAATCCTCTCTGAGTGAGGAGATGCTGGATAGTCTCCAGGTGTGAAGACGTAGTGAAGCTACTGCCTTATGGTAGATGTTGACATGTGGTTGTCCAAGTAGATTGTGTCGTGGAGGAAGTTCTCTTCGTGACTCCATGAGGAGCAGCAGGTCTGGGAACATTCTGCGTGATGCCATAGCAGAGCTATGAGGGTCTTTGTTCTGGTCTTGTTGAGTACTCTTCTCATCAGACAAAACGGTGGAAATGCGTATGCATCGATGTTGACCCACCGTTGTAGGAATGCATCTTGCCAGAAAGCCTTTGGATTTGAGACTGGGCAGCAGCACAACGGGACTCTGAAGCTCAAGGCCGTTGCGATCAGGTCCACAGTTGGAGAACGCCACAAGGTCAGGACTTTGTTAGCTACTAGATGATCCAAAGACCATTCGGTAGTCACTATCCGAGATTCTCTGCTCAGGTTGTTGGTGAGCACATTCCTCTTGCCTGGAATGGAGTGAGCTGATAGTGAGACCAAGAGGACTTCTGCCCGTCTCAGTATCTCTACTGCTATATGGGATAGGGGCTGCGAAAAAGTACCTCCTTGTTTTTTCACTCATCACCACCACTGAGTGACCCACCAGGAACTGGTGGAACTCTTGAAGGGCCAGAAATATGGCCTTCATCTCTAGGAGACTTATGTGAAGGTACTATTCGTACTCTGACCAAAGGCCTAAGATCGTGTAGTGCAGGATGTGGGCCCCCACCCTTCTTATGATGCGTCTGAAAACAGCATCAAATCCGGAGGAGGGGTGAGAAGATCGACAGCCTTCAGCAGATTCTTGTCTGCCAGCCACCATGCGAGGTCCGTCTTTTCCTCTGATTTCATGGGAATCAGAGTGTCTGGGGAATCAAAGGCCTGATTCCAGTTGGACACTTCAGACACCACTGGAGAAATCAAATCCTGAGGCAACCATTGGGAACTAGATGGGCCAAGGATGATAAGTGGCCGAGGAGACAGCCACTTCTGAGCTGGCAGTTCTTCTCGTTTGAGGAAAGGCCTTGTGACTCTCCTCAGCTTTGCTATCCTCTCGACTGATGGGAAGGATTTGCATAGTTTGGTGACTAATACGCCCAGGTACTGTATACCAGTCTTTGTGTGGGAAACAGGGAAGACTTCTCGAGATTTACAATTGTCTTGGTGCTGAAGAAGGGTTGCCACCAAATCTGCTAGGATCAGCTAGTCATCCAGGTAACGGAGACGGATGCCGAGCCTGTGAGCCTAGAATGACACTAGGGCAAACACTCTTGTGAAGATCTGAGATGCTGTGGAAAGGCCGAAACACAGCATCTTGAACTGCTACAGTATATTTTGTTGTCGATGTTGAATCTCAGATACTTCCTAGAAGACAGATGGGTTGGGATCTGGAAGTATGCGTCTTTTAGATCCAGTGTACACATGAAGTCCTGTGGATTGCTAGTCTGACCGTGTCTGCCGTCTCCATGCTGAACAAAGTCTGTTCGACAAACTTATTCAGAGCTGAGAGATCAATGACCGGTCTGCAAGCTCCAGACGCTTTTAACACAAGAAAGAGTCGACTGAAGAAGCCAGGGGAGCCATCAAGGACCTTCTGGAGAGTGCCCTTCTCTAACATGGGCCTGACCCTTTGCAAAGGAGCTCACAAGCACTGGATTCTTGGTCAGTTGAGGGAAAGATGAGAAAAACGGGACGCGATACCCTGATCAAATCACGGAGATCGTCCAAGGTTCAGCTCCGAGCTGCATCCACCTTGTCCTATACTAGCGTTTGCAGTTCTTGCCGCCACCTCTTTGATGTTTTCCTTAATGATTGGACTTATTGCCTTTCCGGTCCTTGACAGAAAAGGGCTTTTAAGACACCTTCGTATTTGTATTCGCTGCTGTTTAATCTGATGATGGTTTCGTTTGGCTGGTCTTTGGAAGGGCTGGAGGTCTGTAGCGCTCTGATGTCAGGGCCCTACAAGGAGGGAGGCCGTGTTGGACTTCCTCCACCTCTCCGCAATCTGCACAACGTCCCTTGGCTCGAAGAGGAAGAAACCCTCCAGGGAGGAGTTTCAGAACCTAGCGATCTCAGCGTTAGGGACCTGCTGGTGGAATCTCTCGGCCACCGCATCCCTTCGTTTCAGGATTTCATAATACTTCCTCTGGTTGACACCCGAGTTTGATGGATGAGGTTGAGCGGTAAGACTTAGAGAGGGTTGAAAGCTGGGAGGTGATCTTACTTCGAACACCCTTTAACCCCCGGTACCAGGGCAAAGCTGCACTGGTCTTTGGAGGCTTTAGGGTGCCTTTGACACGGTCTAGGACCATATGTTTGCCTTCTTGCGAGGTCGTCTCTGGTTCCAGAGACCCGTTGAGAGCCCTCATGATGGTCAGACTCTACCAAAAGGCATGCTCCGACTCTCTCTGGTCTCCATCTTAAGCTGGGCTTACAGCGAGATCTTCATCCACCACCGAGGTCTCGCCTCGGAGTGGGTCGCGGTTGTCAACGGGAAGGCTAACTCGGCTCCTGACTGCCTCTGTGGGTCTCTAAGTCCTGGAGGAGGACTTTGGTACCGTCTTGGTGTCTTTATGTTTCCTTCTTGGGGGAAACAGAGATTCCAAGGCAGAGGGTCTGGAAGTAACAACCTTCTTAGCAAGGAAAGAACAAGGAGCTGGTGGCGAGATGTCGTTCTCTCCCTGGGGTCTTTACGTCAGTGATGGGAGAGGAGTTCGGAACTGACTCTTCCCTCTGAGAGCCTCTTTCGAGACAGTGGTCAGAGGCAACGATGGATCCATTAGGGGAACCTCTACCCTTGGAGCCCTGACCGGAGTCAGTTTGACTCTTGATGAAGGAAGCTTGTCAGGAGATCCCCTCTTCCTCTTCAGGGGAGAAGCAGTCATGGTCCATCGTCCTGGATCGGTTGAAACAAAGGAAAATCCCAAGGAAACCCCGGGGGCTTCCACCGGTCGCAAAGGAAGCATCGGAACGAAGACCAGTGTGACAGCTCTGACCAAGGCGCTGAACCAAAGGTGCTTGCTCATCAATGCACAATGCGCAAGATCCCCCGAAGGGATAGAGATTGAAGAATCCTTCTGCGCGGTCTCCATTCCTGAGGCTGAAAGCTTAGGTACTGCAAATGTTGATTACCTTCTGTGCGCAGGAAGTTTCAGAATTTTAAAACCTTGAAACTTGCCCCTTCCTCCTTCTCTGGCTGTTGCGCTGTCATGCATTTGCGGGAAGGGGAATGGGGCGACGGCGAACGATTGTTAACCACCTTACCTTTCCTAGCAGCTACTACCGCCGCTTTTGGTGGCTGCAGCTGGTGATCCTCGCATGCATGAGTATGTGACAGCCGTTAACACATTGGAAAACATCGAGAAACGTCCTGCTCAAGACGCATTGGTGATTGCCAACATGAAGAATAATGACTCGATCATAAATAACGTTGGTTTGTATTCCAGTTACGAAACAACCGAGACCTTTAATAGGAGAGTTATCCTGAGGTGTGGAAGTCCCAATGTAACCACTCTGGCTAATCTTACTGACCTCAGAAATGTCAACATACTTTGGTTCTGTATATAAGAGAAAGTCATGACTCCTATTCAACCTCCTGACTACCTGAGCACATAGATATCAAAGGTTTTAGGCTCAGCCTCCACTAGGGACAATTAGATGGTCTTAGGTGAATATAAATCCCAGTGGCATTATATGGGAATTCATACATTTTCTCCCTGCTTCCTCCCATAAAGAGGTATGGGGGAAATACTTCAATACAAAACAAGGTAAAGAAAAGGTGCTCTATTAAGTACCTTACCTGCATTGCTTATCTGATATATCTATATAAGTTCATCACTGCTATAACCCCAAGAGGAGAAAAAAAAAGAAAAATGAACCAGACATTATTACATTTCATTCTTGGACTTATTTCACATTTGCTTATCTAAGACAAGATGCTTCTTGCCCCATGAAGGAGCTCAGCTTGCTGCCTGTTGAGTGGATACCTCCTTCCATTCCTCAAAATGAATAATGCCATACAAAATACCAAGAAGAGAGCCTACCCTTTTTGCCGAGGCTAGAGCCACAAAGAACACAGTCTAAAATGTGAGACACCTGTCTGATGCTCTTCTTTATGGCTTGTACGGCAAGTCTGAGTGGTAATCTTTTACCCGAGAGACTGAGAGGAGCTTCCTTCAGAGCACATAGACAAAGCAATCAGCGATTAGTTGCAGAGGCTCCAACCGGAAAAGTACCCCATTTATAACACCAATCGCAGAACACGACCCCCTTTCCCTAGTAAAGAGCTGCAGATAACTTATGCAGATATCCCAACACCTGGGCAGTGCCTTGCGAAAAGCCTTTCGCTCGGAGGAGATACTGGATAGTCTCCACGCATGAAGTGACATGGAGGTCACTGAGTTGTGGAACCTCTGTATAAGTGGCTGAAGTATGTTGGATTATCGGGGTAGCTGCATTGGTACCTTGACCAGGAGCATCAGCAAGTCCGGAAGCCACCATGGTCAGCCTAGCATTTAAAGTAGTCAACAGTTTGTTGAGTGCAGTATTTGATATATATACCAGACAAAAGGGTGGAAATGCGCAAGCAATCAAGTTGTCACAAGGATGTTGGGATGCATCTTCCAAAATGACAGATAGATCTGGGAGTGGCAAACAAAACACTGGCAGTCAAGTAGAAAACAAGTCTATCATTGAGAAACTCCAATGAGCAAGAAGTCTTTCCAGTACAAAAGGAAGCAGGGACCACCCTGTTCATACTACATGCCCCTGATGGCTGAGAATATGCTAAGATATTTCTCTTGCCAAAAGGAAAATAGTCAATCTCAAGCTTGAAGTAACTGACTCTCAGAAGAGGCCAGGACCAGCCAGTTGTTGAGATACCTCAAAAGGTGTATCCTGTTTGAGTGGGTCCAAGCTGAGACCAGAGTGAATACTTGCATGAACACATTGGGAGAGGTGGACAGTCAGAAGCATAGGACCTTCAACTAGTACATTACTCCTTTGAGGATGAACCCAAAGAACTTTCTGTAGGAATGATGAATGGGTAAATTGAGATACTGTACAAGTCTTCCTCTCCGAGCAGGTCAGGTGGGGCAAGAAAGGATGGAGCACTACCTGTGCCTTTTCTAGAGAAGGAAGCTGCACCATAGATGAGGAAGTCGTGCTTAATTTTCTTCGACTTCTCCACCATTTTCTCCTCAACGACGACACCTGTCCAACTTGCCTAGAGAATAGGGAAACCCCAATATCCCTCCTGTCCAGGACCCAGTTGGCTCACTGTTTAGCTGACAAAAGTGTCATGAAGATCACTTGCTGTACTTCACCACCATCTCAGGATTTGACAAATCTAGATTAGTGACGAAGCAGGCGACTGCACTGGACCACTGGTTGACTCAAGAATTTATCTGGATGCTGGCAATGGAAGATATTTCCATGGTAGCACTCAAGAGCTGAAAAGAATGCTAAAGGCTCCTTTAGCCTTAAGTCTTTCCATAAGCAATCACACTGCAAGGTCAACGGGAAGAGAAAAGACACCATCCCTGAGGTACATAGAAATACCTTTGTCAATACAGTGCAGGAGGCAAGATCTTACTCGACTGGCCAGACAACAGTGAATAGGCCCAGGGATCTAGGAATTCCCTCTGTCCAAAACCAAGTGAGCATGTTTTCACCTCAACAACTCTAGTGAAGTCCTTCATCACTAAGGGATGCTGAAACGCCAATCTATGACTGTAGACTAGAACCAGGAGTGAACCCTGAAGAAGTATGTGATAAGCCTTGCCTTCAGAAACAGAACAGATTTAGTACGCACGGCCCCAAATAATGAAAAGTAAGGTGTACCTTTGTCTCTGTAGTATTTAGGTGAGAGCAGAATTGGGCAACGTGCCAGTATATCATGTAAATGCCGGTCACGAAGTGGTAATGGACCTTGTCGCCAACCAAACACGTGATGGAACATCTCCATGCGAGTACTTAGAGTAGTCCTGATTGGTCACCTATTATTGTTCCTACCGCTCGAATGCGTTGAAGTGTCTCCAGTGACCCAGAAGTCACGAGGAGAACGATCAAACAACGACAGATAATCAGGAGACCAAGGATCATATTCCTGATCACACCCACTTGAGCGTCTCGTTGCTCATGAAAGTAAGGGGGCCCATTGCTGGTTCCAACCTTGGCCTATAATGTAAGTCCATATAGAAAGGGTTTGCTATTTTTTTTTGTAAGGGTTTAGATTTTATTAATACCAATATTTTTAGTTTCAGGATACTGTATTGTTGCATAAATTGCATAAAAATGTTATTTTTATTAATAAAATAAATTTTTTAATATACTTAACCGGTGATCATATAAGATGTCAGCTCTGCTGCCCGACAGAAAAACCTAAGGACAAAATACGCCAGCGATCACTATACAGGTGGGGGTGTACATCAACAGCGCCATCTGTCGAGCAGGTACTCAAGTACTCCATGTAAACACAGAACCAATTTTCTCCTCGGTCCACTGGGTCTCTATTGGGGAGGAAGGGAGGGTCCTTTGATATATGATCACCGGGTAAGTATATTCAAAAATTTATTTTATTAATAAAAATAACATTTTTCAATATTAAACTTAGCCGGTGATCATATAAGCTGATTCACACCCAGGGGGGTGGGTAGAGACCAGCATTACATGTTTACATTATTAAGAGCTAAGTATTTTGTATTTCATTTTAGCAGTTATTCAAAATAACAAACATAAAATAAATAAGTTCCTGGTAAGGAAGTCGACTTGAACAATTACTCTGCCTTTTTAAGTACGTCTTCCTTACTGAGCCTCGCGATCCTCATAGGATGCTGTGCGACTCCTAGGAGCTGAAGTATCAAGGGTTGCAACCCATACTAAAGGACCTCATCAAAACCTCTAATCTAGGCGCTTCTCAAGAAAAGAATTTGACCACCCGCCAAATCAACCAGGATGCGAAAGGCTTCTTAGCCTTCCGGACAACCCAAAAACAACAATAAAAAACATTTCAAGAGAAAGATTAAAAAAGGTTATGGAATTAGGGGAATGTAGTGGTTGAGCCCTCACCCACTACTGCACTCGCTGCTACGAATGGTCCCAGGGTGTAGCAGTTCTCGTAAAGAGACTGGACATCTTTAAGATAAAAAGACGCGAACACTGACTTGCTTCTCCAATAGGTTGCGTCCATTATACTCTGCAGAGATCTGTTTTGTTTGAAGGCCACTGAAGTTGCGACAGCTCTAACTTCATGTGTCCTTACCTTCAGCAAAGCATGGTCTTCCTCATTCAGATGGGAATGAGCTTCTCGTATCAACAGTCTAATATAATAGGAAACTGCATTCTTCGACATAGGTAAAGAAGGTTTCTTAATAGCACACCATAAAGCTTCTGACTGTCCTCGTAAAGGTTTAGTTCGTTTTAAATAGAACTTAAGAGCTCTAACAGGGCACAAGACTCTTTCTAGTTCATTTCCAACCAAATTAGAAAGGCTTGGAATATCGAACGATTTCGGCCAAGGACGAGAAGGTAGTTCGTTTTTGGCTAGAAAACCAAGCTGCAAAGAACATGTAGCCGTTTCAGATGAAAATCCGATGTTCCTGCTGAAGGCGTGTATCTCACTGACTCTTTTAGCTGTAGCTAAGCAGACGAGGAAAAGAGTCTTTAAAGTGAGATCTTTAAAGGAGGCTGATTGTAGCGGCTCGAACCTTTCTGACATAAGGAATCTTAGTACCACGTCTAAATTCCAACCTGGTGTGGCCAAACGACGCTCCTTCGAGGTCTCAAAAGACTTAAGGAGGTCCTGTAGATCTTTGTTGTTGGAAAGATCTAAGCCTCTGTGACGGAAGACTGCTGCCAACATGCTTCTGTAACCCTTGATCGTGGGAGCTGAAAGAGATCTTTCCTTCCTCAGATATAAAAGGAAGTCAGCTATTTGAGTTACAGAGGTACTGGTTGAGGATACTGATACCGACTTGCACCAGCTTCGGAAGACTTCCCACTTCTACTGGTAGACTCTAAGAGTGGATGTCCTCCTTGCTCTAGCAATCGCCCTGGCTGCCTCCTTCGAAAAGCCTCTAGCTCTCGAGAGTCTTTCGATAGTCTGAAGGCAGTCAGACGAAGAGCGTGGAGGCTTGGGTGTACCTTCTTTACGTGTGGCTGACGTAGAAGGTCCACTCTTAGCGGAAGTGTTCTGGGAACGTCCACTAGCCATTGCAGTACCTCGGTGAACCATTCTCTCGCGGGCCAGAGGGGAGCAAACAACGTCAACCTTGTCCCTTCGTGAGAGGCGAACTTCTGCAGTACCTTGTTGACAATCTTGAACGGGGGGAATGCATAAAGGTCTAGATGGGACCAATCCAGTAGAAAGGCATCTATATGAACTGCTGCTGGGTCCGGGATTGGCGAGCAATAATTTGGGAGCCTCTTGGTCATTGAGGTTGCAAAGAGATCTATGGTAGGTTGGCCCCATGTGGCCCAAAGTCTCTTGCATACATTCTTGTGAAGGGTCCATTCTGTTGGGATGATTTGACCCTTCCGACTGAGGCGGTCCGCCATGACATTCATGTTGCCTTGAATGAACCTCGTTACTAGAGACAGGTTTAGATCTCTTGACCAGGTGAGGAGGTCCCTTGCGATCTCGTACAACTTCAGAGAATGGGTCCCTCCTTGCTTGGAGATGTACGCCAAGGCCGTGGTGTTGTCGGAGTTCACCTCCACCACCTTGCCTAGAAGGAGGGACTTGAAGCTTTTCAAGGCCAAATGAACTGCCAGTAGCTCCTTGCAGTTGATATGTAACGCTCTTTGCTCCGCGTTCCAGGTGCCCGAGCATTCCCGACCGTCTAATGTCGCACCCCAGCCCGTGTCCGATGCGTCCGAGAAGAGAACGTGGTTGGGGGTCTGAACAGTCAGTGGCAGACCCTCTCTGAGGTTGATGTTGTCCTTCCACCAGGTCAGTGATGACATCATCTTCTCGGAAATAGGGATCGAGACCGCTTCTAGCGTCTTGTCCTTTCTCCAGTGAACAGCCAGGTGAAATTGAAGGGAACGGAGGTGCAGTCTCCCTAACGCAATGAACTGGTCCAGTGATGAAAGCGTCCCTATCAGACTCATCCACTGTCTGACTGAACATCGGTCCTTCATTAGCATGTTCTGGATGCATCCTTGGGCTTGACTTATTCTGGGGGCCGACGGAAAAGCCCGAAAAGCTTGACTGTGAATCTCCATCCCTAGGTACACTATAGTTTGGGATGGGACCAGTTGGGACTTTTCCATATTGACCAGGAGACCCAATTCCTTGGTCAAATCTAGAGTCCACTTTAGATTCTCCAGACAGCGACGACTGGACGAAGCTCTTAAAAGCCAGTCGTCCAAATAGAGGGAGGCTCTGATGTCTGCTAAATGCAGGAATTTGGCAATATTCCTCATCAGTTTCGTAAAGACAAGAGGCGCCGTGCTTAGGCCAAAGCACAGGGCTTGAAATTGGTAGACAACCTTCCCGTAAACGAACCTTAGAAAAGGTTGGGAATCTGGGTGGATGGGGACGTGAAAGTAAGCGTCCTTGAGGTCTAAAGAGACCATCCAGTCTTCCTTCCTGACCGCTGCTAGAACAGACTTTGTCGTCTCCATGGCGAACGTCTGCTTGGTGACAAAGACATTCAGTGCACTGACGTCTAGCACCGGTCTCCACCCTCCTGTCTTCTTTACCACTAAGAAGAGACGGTTGTAGAAGCCCGGGGATTGATGGTCCCGGACTTTGACTACCGCTCCCTTTTCTAGTAAGAGAGACACCTCTTGCTGTAAAGCTAGTCGCTTGTCCTCCTCTCTGTACCTGGGAGAGAGGTCGATGGGAGTCGTTGCTAGAGGGGGCTTGCGCAAGAATGGGATCTTGTACCCCTCTCTGAGCAACTTCACAGATTGTGCATCTGCGCCCCTGTTCTCCCAGGACTGCCAGTAGTTCTTGAGTCTGGCTCCCACTGCTGTCTGAAGAATGTGGCAGTCAGACTCTGCCTCTAAAGGACTTGGTACCTTTCTTCTTGCTCCCACGTTTCCCTTCGGCACGAGCACCTCCTCTGCTGGAGGCTCTGCCACGAAAGGGCGGAATGAATCTTGACGCTGGAGTATCCATCCTGGGTCTAGACACGGAAGGCAAAGGGGTGGCTTTGCGTGCAGATGACGCAACCAGGTCATGCGTGTCTTTTTGAATCAAGGAGGCAGCAATCTCCTTGATCAACTCCTCTGGGAAAAGGCACTTCGAGAGAGGGGCAAACATAAGCTCCGACCTCTGACATTGAGTTACTCCAGCTGACAAGAAGGAGCAAAGGTTTTCTCGTTTCTTGAGGACCCCGGAAACGAACGAAGCCGCAAGCTCACTGGAACCGTCCCGTATGGCCTTGTCCATGCAGGACATAATGAGCATGGAAGTTTCCTTGTCAGAAGGGGAGGTCTTCCTGCTCAACGCTCCCAAACACCAGTCCAAAAAGTTAAACACTTCGAATGCTCTGAACACTCCTTTCATCAGATGATCTAAATCTGAAGGAGTCCAACAAATCTTGGAGCGTCTCATGGCCAGCCTGCGGGGAGAGTCTACTAGACTTGAGAAGTCGCCCTGGGCAGAGGCAGGAACTCCCAAGCCGAGAACTTCTCCCGTGGCATACCAGACGCTCGATCTGGAAGCGAGTTTCGCAGGGGGAAACAAGAATGCTGTCTTCCCCAGGTGCTTTTTGGACTGCATCCAATCTCCCAACACCCTTAAAGCTCTCTTGGACGAGCGGGCGAGGACGAGCTTCATAAAGGCAGGCGCGGATGACTGCGTGCCTAAAGCGAACTCAGATGGAGGTGAGCGTGGGGCCGCAGAAATAAACTGATCTGGATACAAGTCCTTGAACAGTGCAAGTACTTTTCTAAAGTCCAGGGAGGGAGGCGTGGTCTTGGGTTCGTCGATGTCCGTGTGCGGGTCGTCAAGGTGTGCAGCGTCGTCATCATCAGAGAGTCCATCGTCTGAATGCTGAAGAGGAAGCGGCAAAGGAGTAGGCATTGGCTGGTCAGCTGAGTCCGGCAGCACGGGTGCATGCGTGACTGCACTGGACGCAACGTCATGGAACTGTTGGTCAGTCTGAGAGCAGGCAACAACCATAGCTGCGCGGGGGCGCAAAGCGTCTACTCCCGACTGTATAGTCTGCTGTGGGCGAGTAGGGGTAACCACAGTGGGTTGCGGAGGTTGACGCACCGTGTCAAAACAAAACAACTTAGGTTGTTGTTGTTGTAACTCGCGAACGTCAACGGAGGGTTCCGTGCGTCGGCGAACGTCAACATGCGGCTGGCAGGGTACAGTGCGCATGGGTGGCGGGACTCTCACAGCTGGAGTGCGGGAGAAGGTAGCCTCAGCGTCAACTGGACGCACAACCGTGGTTGGTTGTAGGCTAACGGGTGCAGCGTCAACCTTCTCCGCACGAAAGTCCTGCATTAACGATGACAACTGTGTCTGCATGGTCTGCAGCAAAGCCCACTTAGGGTCTACAGTAGCAGGTGCGGCAACAGACGGTGTTACTGCCTGTTGCGGTACCGCTTTGCCTCTCTTAGGAGGTGTGCAGTCATCTGAAGACTGCAGCGAGTCCGAACTGACCCAGTGGCTACAACTGGGCCGTTGGACTTGCGCGGAAGGGACCTTGCGTTTGAGAGGTCGTGAGACCTTGGTCCATTGTTTCTTCCGAGAAACATCTTCCGCAGACGAGGAAAAAATGGGCTCTCTCGTCTTCTTGTGGGTGGGGCGATCTTGGCAAGATACGTCCGAAACCACGGAGGGAACGTCTGTCCGCTGATTAAAGCCTGTCGAACCCTTTGGTCGTACGACATTGCTTCTCCCCTGGGCTTGGGAGCTTGCAAGAGGTCCCGGACTGGGAGGACGACAGGCACGAACAGACGCACCCTCAAGCGCAACACTAACACTTTTCACAACACTTCCACTCACTAGGTCACTACCCACTGCACTCTTACCCTTCAACTCCCTGACGTCTGCCATGAGTTGGTTACGGTCACTCGCCAATGACTCGACTCTCTCACCCAGAGCCTGGATGGCACGCATCATATCTGCCATCGAAGGTTGTTGAGTGCTAGAAGGGGGATCAGGAGCAACCACTACAGGGGAAGGAATAGGTTGTGGGGCATGGGGAGAGGAAAAATCAACTGAGCGAGATGAACTCCTCCTGACTCTATCTCTCTCTAGCCTACGTGAATATTTAAGGAATTCGAGAAAATCGAATTCCGAAAGCCCAACGCATTCCTCACACCAATCTTCCCATTGACAGGATTTACCCCGACAATTGGAACAAATGGTGTGCGGATCGATAGAGGCCTTCGGAAGACGCCTTGAACAGTCCCTAGCACTACACTTCCTGTATTTAGGGACTTGAGAAGGGTCAGCCATCTTGAATTAGTCAAAGAGAAATTCAAAATCTATCCAAGTCGTCAACAAATAATCCAAAATTCAATCAAAGAATGCAAGGAAGTATTGAAGATAACCTCTGCAAAGCGAAAGCTAATAACTAGAAATGAGTACTTCACCAAAATCTGTGAAAATCAATCCAGTAAGCAACAGCGTATTTAGTAGGTCTTGCCGGTGGCACGACAGAGAGAAAATTGGTTCTGTGTTTACATGGAGTACTTGAGTACCTGCTCGACAGATGGCGCTGTTGATGTACACCCCCACCTGTATAGCGATCTCTGGCGTATTTTGTCCTTAGGTTTTTCTGTCGGGCAGCAGAGCTGACAGCTTATATGATCACCGGCTAAGTTTGATATTGAAAAATGTTATTTTTATTAGTAAAATAAATTTTTGAATATACTTACCCGATAATCATGTAGCTGTCAACTCCGTTGCCCGACAGAATTCTATGGAGGGATACGCCAGCTATCACAATACTAGAAGGGGGTGTACTTACCAGCGCCACCTGTGGCCAGGTACTCAAGTACTTCTTGTTGACACCTCCTCAATTATTCCTCGGTCCACTGGTTCTCTCTGGGGAGGAAGGGAGGGTCGATTAAATCATGATTATCGGGTAAGTATATTCAAAAATTTATTTTACTAATAAAAATAACATTTTTCAATATTAAACTTACCCGATAATCATGTAGCTGATTCACACCCAGGGAGGTGGGTGAAAACCAGTGTACAAGATTAAAGGATAGCTAAGTATCCCATATTTCATATAACAGTTATCTCAAATAACAATGAAATAATAAGTACCTGGTAAGGAAGTCGAATAGAACCGTTACTCTGCCTCTTTTTTAAAGTTCGTCTTCCTTACTGAGCGCAGCGTTCCTCTTGGAGGCTGAATCAACCCAAAGGTGCCAAAGTACACGGGGTTGCAACCCCTACTAAAGGACCTCTACCAAACCTTTAACCCAGGCGCTTCTCAAGAATGAATAGACCACCCGCCAAATCAAAAGGATGCGGAAGGCTTCTTAGCCTACCGTAACAACCATAAAAACAACAATAAAAGCATTCAAGAGAAAGGTTAAAAAAGGTTATGGGATTAAGGGAATGTAGTGGCTGAGCCCTCACCTACTACTGCACTCGCTGCTACGAATGGTCCCAGGGTGTAGCAGTTCTCGTAAAGAGACTGGACATCTTTCAGATACAGTAAAATGATGCAAACACTGACTTGCTCCTCCAATAGGTTGCATCCATTATGCTCTGCAGAGAACGGTTTTTATTAAAGGCCATCGAAGTAGCTACGGCTCTTACTTCGTGGGTCCTTACCTTCAGCAATGCAAGGTCTTCCTCCTTTAAGTGAGAATGTGCTTCTCTGATCAGAAGCCTTATATAATACGAAAGCCCATTCTTGGACATGGGCCTCGAAGGTTTCTTGATGGCACACCATAAAGCTTCTGACTGTCCTCGAATAGGTTTAGACCTCTTAAGATAATATTTGAGAGCCCTGACAGGGCAAAGAACTCTCTCTAGTTCGTTACCTACCATGTTGGAGAGGCTAGGTATTTCAAACGATCTAGGCCAAGGACGTGAAGGAAGCTCGTTCTTTGCTAGGAATCCAAGCTGAAAAGAACATGTTGCAGATTCGGTTGTGAAACCAATGTTCTTGCTGAAGGCATGAACCTCACTGACTTTCTTAGCTGTTGCAAGGCAGACGAGAAAAAGAGTCTTGAGGGTAAGGTCCTTGAAGGAAGCTGACTGGAGAGGTTCGAACCTAGATGACATAAGGAACCTTAAGACTACGTCTAGATTCCAGCCTGGAGTGGAAAGACGACGTTCTTTAGACGTCTCAAAAGACTTAAGAATGTCTTGAAGGTCCTTGTTGGAAGACAGGTCCAAACCTCTGTGGCGGAGAACTGAAGCCAACATACTCCTATATCCTTTAATCGTAGGTGCTGAAAGGGATCTCTCATTCCTAAGATGTAGAAGGAAGTCAGCTATTTGGGTCACAGAGGTATTGGTAGAGGATATTGAATTGGCTCTACACCAGCTTCGGAAGACCTCCCACTTAGACTGGTAGACTCTACGAGTGGAAACCCTTCTTGCTCTGGCAATCGCACTGGCTGCCTCCTTCGAAAAGCCTCTAGCTCTAGCGAATCTTTCGACAGTCTGAAGGCAGTCAGCCGAAGAGCGTGGAGGTTTGGGTGCAACCTGTCTACGTGAGGTTGACGTAGAAGGTCCACTCTTAGAGGTAGAGTCCTGGGGAAGTCGACTAGCCATTGAAGTACCTCTGTGAACCATTCTCTTGCAGGCCAAAGGGGAGCAACCAGCGTCAGCCGTGTCCCTTCGTGCGAGACGAATTTCTGCAGAACTTTGTTTATTATCTTGAACGGTGGGAATGCGTACAGGTCGAGATGGGACCAGTTCAGTAGAAAAGCATCCACATGAACTGCTGCAGGGTCTGGAACAGGGGAACAGTACAGCGGAAGTCTCTTGGTTATGGAGGTGGCAAACAGATCTATGGTAGG
Source organism: Palaemon carinicauda (assembly GCF_036898095.1). NCBI lineage: Eukaryota > Metazoa > Arthropoda > Malacostraca > Decapoda > Palaemonidae > Palaemon > Palaemon carinicauda. The sequence continues at coordinate 75,502,053 of NC_090753.1, forward strand.
TTGACCCCACAAGGTCCAAAGTCTGTTGCACACACTCTTGTGGAGGGTCCATTCCGTGGGAATGACCTGATTCCTTCTGCTTAGGCGATCTGCTGAGACGTTCATATCGCCCTGAATGAACCTCGTGACCAGAGTGAGGTTTAGACCTCTTGACCAAATGAGGAGGTCCCTTGCGATCTCGTATAGGCTCCTCGAATGGGTCCCTCCTTGCTTGGAGATGTAAGCCAAGGCTGTGGTATTGTCTGAGTTCACCTCCACCACTTTGCCTAGCAGGAGGGACTTGAAGTTCAACAGGGCTAGATGAACTGCTAGCAGCTCCTTGCAGTTGATGTGGAGTAATCCTTGTTCCTCGTTCCACGTTCCCGAGCATTCCCGTCCGTCCAAGGTTGCACCCCAGCCCGAGTCCGATGCATCTGAGAAGAGATGAAGATTGGGGGTCTGAATGGCCAACGATAGACCCTCCCTGAGAAGGAGGTTGTGCTTCCACCACAGGAGAGTGGTCTTCATCTCTTGGTTGATAGGGATAGAGACTGCTTCGAGAGTCGAACCCTTGTCCCAATGAGCTGCAAGATGGAATTGAAGAGGGCGGAGGTGGAGTCTCCCTAGCTCGACAAACAGGGCCAGTGATGAGAGGGTCCCTGTGAGACTCATCCACTGTCTCACTGAGCAACTGCTCCTCTTCAGCATGCTCATGATGCACTCTAGGGCCTGGCTTATCCTGGGGGCCGATGGAAAAGCCCGAAAATCCTGACTCCGAATCTCCATTCCCAGGTACACAATGGATTGGGAGGGAATGAGTTGAGACTTCTCTATGTTGACTAATAGACCTAGGTCTCTGATTAAGTCTAAAGTCCAATTGAGATTCTCCAGACAACGACGACTCGTGGAGGCTTTCAACAGCCAGTCGTCTAAGTAGAGGGAGGCTCTGATGTTCGACAAGTGTAGGAATTTTGCTATATTCCTCATCAGATGTGTAAAGACCATAGGAGCTGTGCTTAGGCCAAAACACAGGGCTTGGAATTGGTAGACAACCTTTCCAAAAACGAATCTCAGGAAAGGTTGGGAGTCTGGATGAATAGGAACGTGAAAGTATGCATCTTTCAGGTCCAACGAGACCATCCAGTCCTCCTGTCTGACCGCTGCTAAGACCGACTTCGTCGTCTCCATCGTGAACGTCTGCTTGGTGACATACTCGTTGAGAGCGCTGACGTCCAGCACCGGTCTCCAACCTCCTGTCTTCTTGGCCACAAGAAAGAGACGGTTGTAGAAGCCCGGGGATTGATGGTCCCGGACTATAACCACTGCCTTCTTCTGCACAAGTAGCGACACCTCCTGGCGCAATGCTAGCCTCTTGTCCTCTTCTTTGTAGTTGGGAGAGAGGTTGATGGGCGATGTGGTCAGAGGTGGTTTGAGGCAGAATGGAATCCTGTAACCGTTCCTCAGCCAACTGACAGACTGGGCGTCTGCACCTCTCTTCTCCCAGGCTCGCCAGAAGATCTTGAGTCTGGCTCCTACTGTTGTCTGGAGATGCGGAGAGTCAGTTTTTTCCTTTAGATGTCCTGGATCCTTTCCTAGACTTGCTCCTGTGAGAGTCTGGACGGGAGCTTCCTCGGCTGGGGGCTCTACCACGAAAGGGCGGTATGAACCTCGAGGCAGGGGTATCAGCCACTGGGGAGCGATAAGTCTTGGGGACTGAGGTAGCAACCTTAGACTTACGAGCCGATGAGGCTACAAGATCGTGTGTATCCTTTTGTATCAGGGCAGCAGACAAGTCCTTAACCAGCTCTTCGGGGAAGAGGAACTTCGAGAGCGGAGCAAAAAGGAGTTGTGACCTTTGGCAAGGTGTAATGCTGGCGGAAAGGAAGGTACACAGTTGTTCCCTTTTCTTCAAAACCCCTGATACAAACATCGACGCAAGCTCACCCGATCCATCCCTAATGGCCTTATCCATGCAGGACATTAATAGCATGACAGAATCTTTGTCCGCAGGAGAGGTCTTCTTGCTGAGGGCCCCCAGGCACCAGTCTAGAAAGTTGAACATTTCAAATGCTCTAAACATTCCTTTCAGCAAGTGATCCAGGTCTGAGAAGGTCCAACAAACCTTAGAGCGCCTCATTGCAGTTCTCCGAGGCGAGTCTACCAGACTTGAGAAGTCAGCCTGGGCAGAGGCAGGTACTCCCAAGCCTGGTGCTTCTCCTGTGGCATACCAAACGCTCGCTTTCGAAGTGAGCTTCGTTGGAGGGAACATGAAAGAAGTCTTGCCAAGGTGTTGCTTAGACTGCAGCCACTCCCCTAAGATCCTTAATGCCCTCTTAGAGGACCTAGCTAGGACTAGCTTAGTATAGGTGGACTTAGCTTGTTGTACGCCCAGCGAAAACTCAGATGGTGGAGAGCGGGGAATAGCAGAGACAAAGTGGTCTGGGTAAACCTCCCTAAGTAGAGCCAAGACCTTACGAAAATCAATAGACTGTGGAGAAAGCTTGGATTCATCCACGTCTGATGAGGGATCCAGGTGTGCCTCCTCATCATCAGACGCCTCATCACCAGAGTGAAGCGAAGGAATCGGACAAGAATGCTGAACAGCAGAGTCAGAACGAGAAGGAACAATAGTCGTGGTTTCCTCTACAAGTAACTGTTGAGGGAGAACCTGAGGCTCAGACTGCAAAGGCTGAATAGCAGACGAAGCAGAAGGAAGGCGCATGGGTGGAGGAGGCTGACTCCTAGCATGAGTGGTTGAACCCAAGGATTGCGCTTGCTGAGCGGTTGGTGGAAGCGGAGTAGCAAGTTCCTGTTCCTGTGGTGAGAGCGGAGCGTGATGAGGTTGAGGCTGCGCAGAACAAGGTAAATGTCTCGCAAGCTGAGGCTCCTGAGGCGCAAGGCCAAGGTGTAGTGGAGCTTGCCTTGTGGATGGTTGAGCTCGCTGCAGCGAGAGCTGAGGAGACTGACTCATGGACGGGAGAGGTTGTTGTACCTCAGCCAAGAGTTGCACCACTGGTGGAGCAGCAAAGGGAGGCGGAGGAAGAGAGGAATAATCCTCCTGATCCCATAGCAAAGGTTGCCTTAAAGAAGGCGGAGGCTGAACACCAGAGGGAACAGCAAACTCAGACCGTGGCTCAACATCGTACGCCTGGCAGGTGGTACTGCGATCAGGCGGAGCGAGCGCAGGCGGAGCGAGCGCAGGCGGAGGGAGTGTAGGCGGAGGCGGAGGAGCAACACTCTCAGCCCGACACTCACGCATCAAGTCCGAAAGCTGTGCTTGCATGGACTGTAGTAGAGTCCACTTAGGGTCGACAGTCGAGCTCCGTTGTGGCAGAACCTTACTCCTCTTGGGCGGAGTGCAGTCGACAGATGACTGCGGCGAGTCAGAGCTGAGCCAATGACTGCAACCTGGCTGAGCACTCGCGGACTGGACTCTGCGTTTAAGTGGTCTCGAGACCTGAGACCAACGTTTCTTCCCTGACAGATGATCAGCGGACGAGAAAAAGACGGGCTCAATCGTCTGCGGGTGGGAGTGACGGTCTTTGGAAGACACGCCCGCAACCACCGAGGAAACTTCTGTGCGCCTAACAAGGCCTGCCGAACCCTTATGCCCTTCGACATTGCTTCTCCCCTGGGCATGGGAGCTTGCAAGAGGTCCCGGACTGGGAGGACGACTGGCTCGCACAGAAGAATCCTCACGCACCACACTGGCACTGACACTAGCACTTGGCACTGCACTGACACTAGCACTCGTCACAGCACTGGCACTAACTCCACCCACTGCACTCTTGACCTTAAGTTCCTTAACTTCGGCCATCAGAGACTTATGGTCACTTACCACTGACTCTACTTTATCGCCTAAGGCCTGAATAGCACGCAAAACAACAGACATATCAGGCGGAGGGCAAACAGTAGGTTCGGGGGTAGCCACTACAGGGGAAGGAAAAGGTAGGGGATCATGAGGTGAGGAAAACATTGAAGAGTGAGAAGAACTCCTCCTAACTCTACCTCTCTCTAACTTAGATGAATATTTTAAAAGACGGACAAATTCCAGTTCCGAAAGTCCGGCGCATTCCTCACATCGATTTTCTAACTGACAGGGCCTGTCCCTACAGTCAGAACAAGCGGTGTGAGGATCTACCGAGGCCTTCGGAATACGCCTATTGCAAGACCTACATCGTCTATGGGAGGGGGCTTGCGAAATGTCAGACATCTTGAATCCAAAGAGTTAGCCAAAGGGGTTTCCAAAATCAAGCAAAAGATCGTTATCAGGACTATATAAAAGCTATCTAGCTAATATAAGAAGGTTTCCAGTAATGCGACAGCCGAAATCTGAGAGAATACTTCACCAATTAGCCGTGAACAAACTCGAAGATCATAAGCGTATCCCAGAACGTCTTGCCGGAAGCACGACAGAGGAATAATTGAGGAGGTGTCAACAAGAAGTACTTGAGTACCTGGCCACAGGTGGCGCTGGTAAGTACACCCCCTTCTAGTATTGTGATAGCTGGCGTATCCCTCCATAGAATTCTGTCGGGCAACGGAGTTGACAGCTACATGATTATCGGGTAAGTTTAATATTGAAAACTGCTATGTACAAACGAACGAACGAGACTGACTACAACCGACCCGTAGAATGTCAACAAATAAATGAAAAATATACCGTTAGTATGGGATATAGATAATTAGCATACTTTTTCATCGGCTTATTATACATCCAAGAAGGTAATGTATAGTGAAGAAAAGGCTTGTTTTACCAATATATACCATTTCCCCAGTATATTTTCCCCACCCAAAACCCCGAGTTCCCACTGGGGGTCCCCCATTATCGGTGGATATAGATATATATATATTTCTGAAACTATTCATTTCCAACAGGAACGAGTGTCATTTTCGAAGAGAACGGACCTTTTTCTAAAAAAATAAGTAGTTTTTTCCCTAGGTTACATTACCCTGTAATAAACAACAATAATACCAAAGTTAGTCATAATAATACATACAGGTGGCCGCTACCATGCATACACCCAAAAAATTCACTATAGGTTAGGTTAGGAACTTGGTAAAATTAGTCTAATAAGGGAAAAACAGCTTTTTCCTACAGTAAATATTGTCAAAATCAACTTATTGCTAAAAGGACACCCTTGCGAGCCAGTTCAAATTTTCATCATTACAAAAAGGAAAAAAATTACAAGTTACGTTGGCGGGGGGGGGGGGGGGCTTAGTAAACTTATAGTTTAATCCAGGAAAAACAACCTTTCATACAGTAAATCGTCAAAATCGGCTTACTTCTTCTTTGATTCGTTGTTATTGATCAAATATCTGTGGACTATCTTGTGCACGGCTTTCCCGGACAAAACTCCGCTCGTGAAATAAGTTCGCCTTTCGAAGAGGCCTACCGGTAAGGCTTGCACAGGTAGGCCTAAAGGCAGACGGCGAAAGGCTAATGACTTGGAAATACACTGCATCCTTCACTCTGGTTTAAGTTTGTTTCCGTCTCTTGTATTTAACAATATGAAATCACTTAGTAAATCTTGCTAAATATGACTTATTTTCAGCGGCATTTTTAATTAGTGGTTTAGAGTTCCTGGACTGCTCTCTTTTCCACATTCCTCGTTGCTCTCTCCACAACACTGAATCTGTGATTGTGGGCACACTACTAGATGAAGCGTGGTAATTGCAAAGCGCTGCAGTCTGCTTCAGAAAATTCATAATCATTAGTGACCTCTTACACAGACAGCTTCACAGCTTTCATACTTTTACTTCTAACTTCTAGGACCTTTCCAATATACCGGGCAACCTCTTTAGTAGGGGGTTTCTAAATTCCCTATTTCTATAATATTATTTATAAATTTCCTTAACTCATTAGAGTTAAAAATACACACAAAGACTATCATTATCATTCCAATTTCTATAACTTTTAATTCTCGCATATTTAACCTTGTTTTCATAACTATTATGGCCTCATTAGTGCCAAGTTCTCCTATATAATATCTTCTACCATTACTATTCACAAACATCAGTTTGGTCATCTTTGCTGTCTTTTCTTCTATTTTTCTTTTAATTTCATTTGCCACTTTAATTTTTGTCTTTTTTTGAGTTCTTACTTTTCATACTTTCTTACCTTTTCAATTTCAATACCATATTGTTGCATATTTCTATGATACTTTTCCCCCAATATTCCCCATATGGTTCTCTTATTTGATCTTCCACTACCTCCTTAACTAGCCGTTTGTCATATAATGTTATATTGTGATAGACCATCGCCTTTTTATACTCTATTCTATTTTCAACTGGCCATATTCCTGTTTCATCTATTAGCCCCCAGTATGGTGTGGTAGCAACGTGTTCAAACATTCCTTTAGTAATTTTGTACTGTATACTCTCTAATTATTTACGTTTTTTTTTTCTTTTATTACAACCCGTCTCAATATTGGCAAACATTGTAGGTACTACTACTGTCACATAGATTTTTTTTCCCTCACAAGCAATGCCAAATATCGTACTCGTTACTGTCTCCATACTTCCTAAATTCCTGTACCATGTATTCTATTTTTGCTTACGCTGAGACTACGGTTTCCTTTTTATGGGTAACATTCTACAAGCTGTTTCTGTCCTTCCATTTCTAATCACTCCATTCACGTTTTTAACCTTTTTTTTTTTTTTTTTTTGGTCTAATTAGTAACAACGTAGAGATCTGTAGATTTGTTCTGGTTCTGGGGTGAGGCATGGTCTTTGCAACGGCACCTCCAAAGTTTATCTATTTACAATGTTTTGTTTTTTCCTCCACATCAGGTTTAATACTTCTTTTTTTTTCTTCTTTTCTATATTTGTTTCACTAAATGAAAATAATCCCACAATTTTCTTTAAGTCTTCCTCATATGGTTGTAGCTCAATTATTTCAGTCCTTTCTTTTCTATATTACTGGCAAAAAAAAAAATTGTATCATCTTCCTCTTCATTTTCACAAAAATTACAGTTTACATTTCCCACGTTGTGTCTATTTACAATGTTTTGCTTTAATGTATTAGTTCTTGCTCTTGAGAATATCACTGAAGCAAATGTATTGTCGTAAAATTCCTCTTCTTTAATTTCTTTCTTATACATTCTATATATTTCCAAGCTCACTTTCTGATTTCCGATTTTATTTCTGCCCTGTTCATTCTTCTTATTTGTCTTATGTCTATGCTTAATGTACTTTGCTAGTTGTTTCTACCATCTTACTTCTTTTTCTTGATTATCCAGGATAATTGTTTTCAGTATTTCCTCCATCTCATTCAGGGTACGTTCTAAGTACTGCAGCTTCCCATCCATGATCCTTGCTTTCATAGAAGATGCCCCTATCTCCCCTCTTAGAGCAGTATTAGCTGTGCTTTTAGTGGCACCTAAAATCTTCCTGTATACCCCATTCTCTATCCTTTGTAGTTTCTCAATTTCAGTTTCTGTTAAATTCATAATACTTGTTCCTTATATGGAGGTCCTGAAGAGGGAAAATTGACTTTACTTACTTTACTTTAAAAGCTGTTTGCCTGGTCCTATCACACAATAAAAACCTATGCACTATAGGGCCGCCATGTCCATCGATTGGAACAGATGGACCCGGATCTACCTGTTCCCTCCAACGAATCTCCTGCTGAAAGTCCTCAACAAGCTGAGATCCTTCAAGGGAACTGCCGCAGTAGTGGCCCCCAAGTGGCCCAAGAGCAAATGGTTCCCTCTGGTGATGGAACTGAAACTGCGGCTGGTCCCTCTACTGAACCCAGCTCTATCCCAACTGGTTCAGAAGTTCACTGTCTTCACTTCATCACAGAGAACCCAAAACCTTCATCTCATGATTTTCTTGCCTTAGCAGTCAAGAAAAGATTTGGGATCTCGACAGGCAGTACAGACTTCTTAAAATACAAGTCAAAATCAACCAGAAGACAATACGAATCGTCTTGGAAAAAGTGGGTTGCTTTTGTTAAAGCAAACAGGCCGAAAGAAATCTCAATAGACTTCTGCCTATCCTTCTTCATCCACCTTCACGAGCAAGGCTTGGCTGCCAACACGATAACTACGTGTAAGTCAGCTTTGACTAGACCTCTTCTATACGCCTTCCAGGTGGACTTGGCGAACGAAATCTTCAACAAGATTCCGAAGGCATGTGCTAGACTTAAACCAGCAGCCCCTCCGAAGCCCATTTCATGGTCTCTGGACAAAGTCTTACACTATACTTCAACCTTGAACAATGAAGATTGTTCTCTCAAGGATCTAACACAAAAAGTGACATTCCTGTAAGCTATAGCCTCAGAGGCTAGTTAGTGAAAAAGTAGCCCACCAAGAGACGAGGGCCATATTCAGTTCACAGAAGTGGGAGAACTCAATCTCTTTCTTGATCCTACTTTTCTCGCCAAAAACAAGCTACCCACCAACAGGTGGGGTCCCTGGAGAATCTACCCTCCGAAGGATGATGTCTCTCTATGTCCAGTAGAGTGTCTAAAGGTCTATCTTCGAAGAACTTCAGACTTCAAGGGAGGACAGCTCTTCAAAGGCGAAACCTCAGGATCAAACTTATCCCTAAAACAACTGAGGGCGAAGCTCACCTACTTCATGCGCAAAGCGGATCCTGATAGTACACACGCAGGTCATGATCCGAGAAAAATTGCTTCTTCACTGAATTTCTTCTTTCAGTATATGGACTTTGAGCGTCTTCGCTCATACACTGGATGGAAATCCTACAGAGTTTTTTATAAACATTACGCGAAGCAAGTGCACGCGTTGAAACATTTTGTGGTGGCGGCAGGTAGTGTAGTGAAACCTGTCGTCTAGTGCTGCGATGAACAGTGAATTAATTGGGACTTTTCAATTCGGGTGAAAAGGTGTTAACACCTTCCAGTGCAATACTTTTTTATCAAGTGTCACCCTGGTGACACTAGGACTGTTCTTTTTAGGTGCAGAATTATACCAATGACACCAGTGCCATGTGTACACTTATACACAGTGTTCATAGTTATCCAACAATTACAGTAAAATTATCTTAATAATTTTTCAACTGATTTTGAGTGGAAACTAATTTTTCTTCCCTTTCAGGTAGAAAATATTTTTATTTGTAATGTTGAATGTATAATTCTATTACAAATTCTAATACACCTTCTGTTACATTTTATTATCTATTCAATAAAATGGAGAAAGTGTAATTGCGTCTTATTTCACCCCATATGTAGCTGAATAAACTTAACCCAAGTTATTTTACTTGTTTTCCTAAGTAAAGTTTATACTTAAGGTACTTCAATATATGAACAAAAAGATCTGAATGATATTTATATTTGCTTCTACTGTCGAGTACGACATTTCCCTGCAGGGGGCAGGAAGCCCTAACATTGTTCCATGCTTAGTGGTGATGACGTATAACGGTATCGTCATATATTTCAGTGGTCTGTATGACCATATAGAAGCTGAACCAAGGTTGAGGCACTTATACAAACCCAAAGATACAGTACTTTAAGTAATTCTCAGGTAAACTTCCATCAGGACGACATGGCTTGAGCCCAAAAAACGCATTTTGAAGCAAAGCGAAAAATCTATTTTTGGGTGAGATGGCCATGTTGTCCTGATGGACCCACCCTCCTTTTCTAAGAAAAGGATTATATAACAATCCCCTCACGAAACTACTCTATCTGTAGCACCATGCTCAATGCTACAAAGAATGAGTGACCATTTTGGGCTCTGTAATAGTGGGGGGAAAAGGGTAAACTTGATAACGACTCCCCTTCAATTTCGCCACTCTTCCCCCTCAGAGCGAAAACTCTATTCGGGGTGAAGATTGCCATGTGTCGTATCAAGATATACGTCCCTTGATATTATGCGATAGCCTTAAGAAATTTTTTAAGGATACTCGCGCCAGGAGTTAGAATTCTGGAGACCTATGGTCAATTCTCTGGGAGTATCACTGTAGCCAAATATTCCTTAGAAAGCTGCCAATAGGAAGCTTCCATCAGGACGACATGGCCATCTCACCCAAAAATAGATTTTTCGCTTTGCTTCAAAATCTGTTTGTCGTATACCGTACATTCATTCTTATTTAAAGATCAGTTACAACCTTAAAATAGATCACTCATTCTTGTATACTTTATTTGATTTAGACTTACTCCACTCATCAGCCATTTAATTGTCTCATGTTGTGCAGCACCCTACACCAAATAGGGCACCATTTGACAGTAGACAGTTGTGAACACAATCAATTAGAAATTATAGACCATCTTATGCTACTTTGGAAGCATTGTGATTAGAAACTGGATTATCCACAATGGACTCATAGGCTCTTCCAGAAAACTGTGATGAATATTTTATTTTTAAAATGTCTGTGCTCAATGACCAACAGGTTCAATGTGATACCTCCTTTACGAAGCATAAAACCTTCATGTGAAGGTGTTATATAAGTGTGTCGTTGCTTCTGTGTTATGAAATTCCAAAGAACAGCCAGCAGATAATTAGTCTTGTGTGTATTTGTACTGTATTGAATTAAAAGCTCAAGATAGAGATGACTGGCGAAATCTAACCGAGGCCCTTTGTGTCAACAGGCGTAGGAGGAGATGATGATGTATTTGTACTGTAGGGCTCAACCACGAACTAGTTACAGTATATAACGGAGTACTGTCAATATTCTTCAAGAAGTGTTATCTCTGGTATTGTAAGCTTGAACCACTTACTGAATGACAACCAAAATGGCTCACCTGACATTCCAACAGGAGTACACAAAAATGCCACCTGTGACATGGCATACATACTTGTGTAATTACTGTATATTGTATCTTGTGAGCTCTAAGACAAAATGAAAAAGCAAGGCTTGAGAGAACAGAGATGAAAATGCCGAAGTGGATTATGGGAATATTACTGCTCGATATATTTGAAAATGATGAATACTGTACTGTAAGAAGAATGGTAGGCGTAGTAAAGATTACAGAGCTGATAAGAGTGACATAACCGAGATGCTATGGGGATGTATTGAGGATGGATGGTGAGGAGGGAGGATAAGGATAGGGAAGTAGGGAAGTGGGGAAGTGGGGAATATGGGGAAAGGATAAGTACCCCTGGATACAATCCAGTTTATAGCCCGAAGGCAGGTACCTGTACTCGGGATGGGAAAGAATAAGGAAAAAGGGAGAAAGAGAAGTACAGGAGAAGAATAAAAGAGAGGGGCAGACCCTCATGCAATATTAGATAGTAGTAGAATCATTCTGAGAAAAGAAAAGACAGGTAGGAGAAGGAAAGGTCTTTTGGTTCATGCCAAGCCCTTGCTACAGGAGTCCGTTCGTCTAACACCAATTTGATGATTAATAGGAGGGTGTGAGAGGAACCTGTTAGGGGGGAAGATCAAGGAGGAGACAGAGAATTAGATGGTGAGATAAGGTGAATGATCTGGAAAGAAGAGGTTTGGTGGAAAGAGGATGCCATTGATAGAAGGCATTGGGCATTGGGCAACCCACCCCTTAATGTAAGGATAATGGTGAGAAAGGAAGAGACTTTGTGTGTCCATTCCAGCTGTACTTTAACCCAACCTTTTATCTCTTATCTTTTTCTCTTCCCATTTGTCATTGTATTTGTAGATATATATTCATAGGTTATTTTCAACTTTGTTTTTACTAAACTTTTGTCAATGATACACTGATGGATAAATACTGGTTTTTAATTGTTTTTATAGAAATAAATCATTCTTTTTATACGTTTCTTTTATTTATCTTTTCCTAATCTCACGATATTCGTTATATGCATTGTAATGAAACGAAAAAACTCACCTGAGGTATATGATGCTTGTTGGGTCCCCTTGCCCAAAACCAATAGTGCTTCCCGGGACCAGTTATTTAGTTAAACAGGATCGAGGTCATTAACCCGATAGCAAATCTGCCTGCTATACCCTGCCGCAGCCTGCTAACCATAACCGTATTCAAATAAAACTTAAATTAATTTTTAACAAGTTTATAAACTTTTTTTCAAAATTTATCAGGGGAAGATAATAAAAACAACTGTTATAGCAATAACAAATACAGTACAGTAGTTTATTGACCAACACGGCAGCTTTTGTCAGAATTCTTAAAGTTAAAATATACTATTTCAAAGTAACAGCAGGTCTTCAGCAGATATATATACTGTATGCTAAATATTTTACTAAAAAATCAATTACCGGTATATTTACAATAATTGTTACGTGGACAATAAATATACAATTAGTGCCTGAAGTAATAATCAATTGCAAACGAGAACACAGCAAATCCAGCCGCACCCAGTACACCAGCTTTGAGTCCCGCTGAAAAATAAAGTACATGTTAATGATAGTCATTAAAATTTAAACTTGTTTTTCTCCTTTTCAAAGATATAAATATGACAAATTCTGAGATAATTCGTATTTTTTCATAACTAATACAAACTTCGAGTTATTTATGTGGATATTCTTTCAGCGGCAGCTGGAGGTAGCCATTAGACTTTAAATGCTAGGTGGCAACCCTGCCTAACCACTTAGAGGGTAGGCAGGGAGTGGCTGGGGGGTAATCAGCCGCCTCTATATATACTCTCACAGCTGTGAGACGTCACTTTTTATTGCAGGCAGGACTTCTGGGGGACAGGTGATGGCGGGCCAGTTTATATAAATAACCCCGGGTTTGTATTAGTTAGGGAAAAATACAAATTATCTCCGATTTTGTCATTTGTTCCCATACAGTACTAACAAACCTTCTGTTATTTATGAGGATGACTCACTCTTAGGTGGGTGGAAGTCCTAGATCTGGCATGGACATTGACCCGATTTTACCTAGTACAATATATGACTGTGGTCGAGGGAAAACTTTGACACCTCGGTGAAATATACAAAGTGAGTACAGTATATTCGCGGACTGTGCAATTTAGTAAAATAGAGGTTGTTATTTGTATGAAACGTCTGAGTTTTCAATAAGAAAAAATAACAAGACGTATCCCATTGCTTCTGCGCAGAAGCAATGGGGACGTGGACAGTATAGAAATTTTATGGCTTATACTAGGCTACACAAAGGAAGTGATAATTACCTGCAGAGGTTAAGCAAACTTGCAGAGGGACCCATGTCGCTGTACCCCAAGAGAGGGGAAGATAAAGGAAGGAAAGCCAGACATTCTTCCCATTCATCCTAGTCTTAACCCGGGTAACCAATGCCCTCGACCAACAGGTACTTGCCCATTAAGGAACCTGAGATATTTTAAACCACTTGTTAGCAGCCACCACATGACCGATAGTAAACGTATCGAGCCTCCTGTGGGTCATGTCTTTGAGGTAATGGGCTGTGAATGTGATTTGACTTTTCCACACACCAGTTTGGAGGACCTGCAACACGGAAAAGTTGCATTTGAATACCAGGGAAGTACTGATCCCCCTGACGTCGTGAGCTCTAGGTTGAGGAGCCTGAGGAGGATATGGAGCCAAGGCTCTTTCAATCACTTGGCGAATCCAGGAGGAAACTGTGTTCATTGTGATCCTCCTCTTACTCTCCCTGAAATAACAAACAGTGAAGTTAGTCTGGGCCGTGTTGCTGCAGTGCGTTTAAGATAGTATCTCACTCCTCACTGGGCAAAGTAACAACTGATCTGGGTCGTTGGTTATGGAATGAAGACTCAAAATCTGAAAGGGCCCAAATCTAAGGTCCAGCACCCCCGGATTTTGAGTCTTAGCAATAAACTCAGGGACGAAGCTGAGCGTCACTTCCCCCCTCCCCTTGAATGGGCGATGTTATATGAGAGGCCATGAAGTTCACTGACTCTCTTAGCCGAGGCTAAAGCGAGCAGGAACGCTCTCTTCAAAGTGAGATTTCGGTCAGTTGCATGGCGTAATGGTTCATAGGGAGGCCCTTTTAAGGACCTCAGGACGCAAACCACGTTCCAAAGAGGAGGCCTGATCTCTGACTGGGGGCAAGTGATCTCCTAACTCTGTATGAGTAGAGAAAGCTCCAACAAAGAGGAAATGTCGACACCTTTCAGCTTGAAGGCGAGGCTCTAGGCTGAGCGATAGTAGAGAAAGCTCCAACAAAGAGGAAATGTTGACTCCTTTCAGCTTGAAGGCGAGGCTCTAGGCTGAGCGATAGCCTTTCACCGCCAATACTGAAAGGAAAATTTCCTCCCGAAGGTATACAAGAAACTCCGCTATTACTGGAATAGTGGTATCAAGTGGAGAGATGTTTCTTCCACGACACCAACAACAGAAGACTCTCCACTTGGCCTGGTAGACCAAGGCTGAGGACCTAAGCAAGTGTCCGGACATTCTCTCCGTAACTTGTCGTGAAAAGTCCTTCTGAGTGAGGCGACGCATGATAGTCTCCACGCGTGAAGTCGAAGTGACTGCACAGTCTTGTGGAAGATGTTCATGTGTGACTGTTTGAGTAGATCTGGTCATGGAGGGAGTTCTCTCGGTCAATCTACGAGAAGTTGCAGGAGGTCTAGGAATCATTCTGCGTGATGCCATAGCGGAGCTACAATGGTCATGAATAGATCTTTGGATGCTCTGGTTTTGTTGAGCAGTCTGAGATTCTCCTCAGACAAAATGGGGGAAAGGCGTACACGTTGATATTGTCCCACCGTTGTTGTTGGAATGCATCTTGCCATAGAGCCTGAGGGTCCGGGACTTGAGAACAGTAAAGCGGGAGCTTGCTGTTCAGAGATGTTGTGAACAGGTTTACTGCCGGGGAACCACACAAAGTCAGGACTTTGTTGGCTATCTGACGATTCAAAGACCATTTGGAGCCTACCATCTGAGTCGCTCTGCTCAGATTGTCCGCGAGCACATTCCTCTTGCTGGGAATGAAGCAAGCTGATAGAGCTCCTGAATGTTCTTCTGATCATCTGAGGATCTTTACTGCAAGATGGCATAGAGGCTGCGAAAAGGTACCGCCCTGTATTTTTATGTAAGCCACTACAGTACTGTGGTGTCGTTGTTCATCAGCACCACAGAGTGACCTGCCAGCAACTGTTGGAACTGATGAAGAGCTAGGTAAGCTGCTCTCATCTCTAGAAGATTTATGTGCTGGTACCTTTCTGATTCTGACCAAAGGGCGGAGATCGTATGGCACAGCAGGTGAGCCCCCACCCTTCTTTTGATGCATCTGTGAAGAGCATTAAATCCCGAGGAAGAACGAGAAGATTCTGGCCTCGCCGAAGGTTTTCGTCTACCATCCAACGACTCAAATCCGTCACCTGATCCTGAGTATTTTGCACTTTTATCATTGTCTAAAAGGTCTTGTGCCATTGGACGATACCAACTTGCTTGCTTTAAGTACATGCAAACAACCCTTACAGGCCATGTTAACAGAATGTCTTGATTATCAGCATAAGAGATGATATTGAGGAGGAGTCAAACCTAGCCAATAATCGATGGATGTTACATTTTTGCGACAAATTCAGGTACAATGGAGAACGACAGTTGCTTCCACCTCTCAGAGTGTGATATTAAAAAAGAGAGACAATGCTGTTCGCCCATTTGTTTTGGCGCCAAGGATAATAGGAAGACCATCTTTAGGGTAAGATCTCTATCAAAGGCTCTCTTTAAGGGTTCATTAGGTGCCATCTTAAGAGATCTAAGAACATTTATCACACTCCTAGAAGGTGGTTTGATTTCCCGAGGTGAACAGATCTGTTTGAAGCAGCAAGTCAAAGCCAATAATACCCATGATGAGGAGAGATCTATTACTTTCAGATGAAAAAACGTGGCGAAAGGCTGAGCGATAGCCTTTCACTATGGCTACTGAAAGAAGTTTCTCCTTCCGTAAGTAAAATAGAAAGTCAACCACTGTTTCTTTTACAACATCAATCACAGAAAAGACTACTTTGCATGGTAGACTGCTGTCGATGACTTGCGGCAGTATCCAGAGAATTGTTTTGCAGTCGGGTATGAAAAGCATCTCCCTCTGAGGGGATACCGGATAACCTCCAGCCATGAAGAGACAGGCAGGTCACTGCACTGTGGTACCTCTTGATGTGGGACTGACACAGAAAGTTGTTCCATCTCGAGAGTTCTCTTGGAACCCCAATGAGAAGGTCCAGGTACCACTCTGCATAAAGCCACTTGGGTGGATCTAGCATTAGTCAAAGATTTTATGTCAACATGATCTTGAACACCTGTCTTATGAGGCAGAAGGCGGGAACACAATCGTCCATCCCGTCCCATCGATGCTGGAATACATCTTCCATTACTGGTGACAGATCCAGGACAGGCAAGAAGTACACCTCCAGTTTGTTGTTCAGGTGTAGGGCAAACATTTCTATAATCGGAGAACCCCACAAAGTCAGAAGTTCCCTCGTCACTAGAGGATTCAAAGACCATTCTGAGCCAGCGATCTAACCTCGTCAACTCAGACTGTTTGCGATGATGTTTTGTTTCCCTGGAATGAAACAGGCTGAGAGGTAACTGCATTAATCCTTGCCACTTATGCCTCATCACTGCCAACTGACAGAGGGTCGAGATATGGATCCCCCCTTGTTTGTTGATGTGAATACCACGGTTGTGTTGCCATTCATCAACACTATCAAGTGACTGAAGAATATCCATGAAGTGGAGAAAAGCTAGATATGCTGCCTTCAGTTCCCAGTAGTTTATGTGATAAATCATGTACTCATGTGCCAATAGACCTGAGAAATAATTGGTTACTTAATGTGCTCTCCACCCTTGTCAGGACACATCTGAGAAAAGGAAAACCTACAGAGGAGGTGCCTGCAATGGGGACCCGCTTAAAAAGTTCTCCTACTGAAGCCACCATGTCAGATCCTTCTTGCCATCAGGAGTCACGTTGACGAGAACGGACGGGGAGACTGTTCTCTGAAACCACTGGGATTTTAACGCCCATTGAATGGAATGAGAGTCTAGTGGAAATAGATGTCCCAGAAGCTTCTGCCATTGCTTAACCTCAAGTATATTCTTCTTGAGGAATGTTGCTGCAAACTTTCTCAGCCTGCGGAGCCTGTCTTCTAATGAATATGCTTTTGCTTCTGCCGAATCGATATCCACACCCAAGTAGCGAAGATGACGATGAGAAATGAGCATCAACTTCTCGAGATTTATCATAATCCCAAGAACCTTACAGAAGTCAATAAGAAGGTCTCTGTGGATAAAAATATGGGTTTCTGACTGCACCAGTAATAGCCAATCGTCCAGATAGCGAAGGAGCCCAATGCCCAAGGCATAAGCCCAGTTTGAATCCAGGGCGAAGACTCTTGTAAAGATTAGAGGTGCTGTAGACAGGCCGAAGCATAGAATTCAAAACTGAAAGCCCCTTTCTCTCAGAACAAACCTAAGATACTTTCTTGATTTGAGTGAATAATAATCTGAAAGTACAGTATGCATCCTTTAGGTTTATGGATAGCAGGAAGTCGTTTCCCCTTAACGCTTGTAGGACTGTGCTGGAGTCGCCATTCTAAACCTTGTCAGAAGAAAAACGTTGTTAAGGTGAGACAAGTCTATGACTGGCCTCCAACCTCATGTCAGCTTCTTGACAAGGAACAAGTTCCTGTAAAAGCCCGGAGACCCTTCGGCAACTGCTTCGAGGATGTTCTTTACCAGCACAGTCCGAATTTCCTTTTAAAAGAGATATTTAGGAGACCATCTCAAATACAATGAGCAATTCATCAGCGCTCAAGTGAGAGGAGAGTGACAGCTGATGAACGTAACACAATACCTGGAGGGAATGACCTCCATTGTCCAGGGATCTGCCCTATGGAACCTCCACCTTGTCCATTGACTGGCCAGGAATTGTCCCACAGGTGGTTACATGAGGGGATTGCTTCCCCTAACATGGTTCTCACCTACCTTGACCCCTCCTGCTGGAAGGTAATCGATGGTGAAAGGATTGCGAATGCTCATCTTGTTTCTTGTAAATAGGAGGATTTTCCTCAGGAAGTTGAACACGTTGCCAACTCTATTTGGTCCTACACAATTACTAAGTAACGTTCGGTGAGGTTGGGGAACAACTCTCGGAATTGGAGGGAAGATGCAGGTCGGTATTTTGTTTAATTAATCGTCTTATCACTCAGCGCAACAACCTTCAATTCTGGATAACAGTAGCATACGTAGGCCTATGGCCCAAGAACAAGACAGAGGGGTCTTTTCTCAAATTGGCAGAATATCCTCATCCTACACAGAAACCAGTTGAGGAGAAACCTCTGGGTGAGACAGCAATAAATGACGGTGTGAACCGCTAGGGAAAGCATCGTGATCCCCAGAACTGTGTAATGGGGGATGAGCTTCATGCTACCTAATCTTGTGGGACAGCAGATGCGCTACCCCTCTCCTACTAACTAATGGGGCTCTGTCACGATAAGCTCCGCGCGAAGCTGATCTTGGCAAGAGTCATCAACCCTAGGCACTACATTCTCCCTATGCTTAGGTGTAATCGCCATAGATAACCTATCTTTGAGATCACACGTATAAAGGATATAAGTTCCACTAGGAGCAAAGGGAAAGACAGACTTCTTCGCTGATGATGGAGAGTATAAAGGCAGACGATCTGAAGAGGGTTGATCGCCTCACATAATGTATTGGCAATAATGGCAGGCTATAGCCTGAGAATTCACTGTATGACTAATGATCAGAAATAAAGAGCTGATCACAGGAGTCCAGAGCGCTAGCAGGAGGCGAAAGCATGGGCACTAAAGAGTGCTTCTCGACCGGGTTTCAGTGAACTTCAATTGGCGCAAGCCCAATGACTGGGGGTGAACATGAAGCGAGAGGATCAACCTCAAACATAGGTTCCTGTGCTTCGATGTGGAAAGCAGAAGGGTCTACGTCTTTAGGAACTTCCTGAAACAACATTTGGTCGTCGTCCTTCAGTTCTTCCTGAGACTGGAACATGAAGAACAAGCAGGCAGGGGAATTTCTGTAATCGAAAGACAAGATCTAGGCTTCTTGCCCAACCTCGAAGACAATGAATTCGAAGGAGAACGATCCCACCTAGACCTCTTCCACCGTGATTTCCATCAATACCAGGACACATACGAATCACACTAACTTACTCAACAATCGTACTGAAAAAGAGAGAAAGCAATTAACACAAGTATAAAACTTCAAAGGCCAGATGAAGAGAGGACACATCTGAACTGGCAATGGCCAGAGATACAATGGTTTGCCCAGTGCCATTCACAACCTGTCCACCACACTCACTAGTGGAGGGAGGCCGCCAGAACCTCGATAGCTCTTAATTGGCTGTTTCCAGCTAATGCTTGAGTATAACCTTTTTGAATGACAAAGGTCTGTTTCGCGTAAGAATAAAATAGTGTTATTCCAATTACAAACCACCAAAAACTGACTTTACCTCTTAAACCCAAAATACCACCAGTTACTCCACCAGCGTATGTGCCATTTTTCCAGTCAGTAGTCCCTCGATACTGGAAAGGAAAAATTTTAATGTTTGCATAATTTTTCTAGAAAATTCTTCACATGCATAAATATACTAGAATAATTGGAACTTATATAAATTAAAATAGCACTAAGCAACTATTAAGCAAAGTACATTCAAATGTAAAACTAAAGAAAATCGTAAAAGTACAGTACAGTACTTACTGTTTCAATAGTGCACTCAACACCTGAGAACAAGAAACCGATTGCAGCAAAGTTTTTAGCATATGACAAAGTTGATGCTTTCATTTCCCTCAATACCTGAAAAATAAATGTTAACACTTGTGTATTACAAAGAAGACCATTTCTAAAGTATCTGCATAAACAAACAGCGTAAACTATCATCGCCAGAATGGCCGAGTATAATTGTCTATAACAAGTGAAATTAATCCTGACTACAGTATGGGGATATCTTACTTATTTACCTCTCTTGCAGTCTGCGGAGGCAGTTCGGGATTTGGAGGCGTGATGCTGGAAGTGAACAGACCAATACCTCCACCAAGGACAAAACCTAAATGGAGAATACATAATTTGTAAAATGAATTCATAACTTTGGGGCATCATATTCTCCATGGAGACTGAGATAGCTGACAGAAGTTTATTTTCAGCACGGGGATGGGTTACATAAAGGGATTTTGACGAAGGAAAAATCTATTTCTGGGGAGAGACCTGTGACGCCCGGTGAAAAGGGTCCTTCTTTACACTTTTCTAATATAAATCTTCCAAATATACTAGAGAAAGATAAAAGCATGGAATGCAGAGGTTACTACCCTCGCGCGATCACCTTGTGGGTGTTGTGTATACAACAAGGGCGTGTGAAAACCACTATTCACAGGTTGTCTTCCATTTAGATAATCCCTTCATCAAAGGGGAGGGCCGTGACAGGCCCTAGAGAATACAGTTGGACTACCCCACCGACACCTACTACTCGCGCCCTCCAGGTCATCCTTCTGTTTTGGACTTGCCCGCTAAGTCGTTAATTACTTTGTTACATAATACTATTATCTAGGCCACACTCCTCTCCATGAAAAAGAAAATAAATGGGGATTAATGGAAAGTTTTAACCACAAAAGAAGTGATAAACCTGCTTCCATGAACAACAAACTATTAAGGTTGGAACCATACTTCTGCCATTACCAATCATCTTAGATTGAATGAACATGTACCAATTAATGTAAGTTTGTTATCCATGAACAATGAAAAATACAGCTTCAGAAGGATATGACTATGCAGTTATAGTCAACTATGAAGAATTTAAACAGTCCAAGATTCCTTAACTAAAGAAAGAGTTGGACCACATGGTAACAAATCATCCATCCTGAGCTAATGTTCCAAAAGTCAATCATCCCTAAAAGTAATCAAATTAACCCTTTTACCCCCAAAAGAACGTACTGGTACGTTTCACAAAAGCCATCCCTTTACCCCCATGGACGTACCGGAACGTCCTTGCAAAAAAATGCTAAAATTTTTTTTTTCATATTTTTGATAATTTTTTGAAAAAATTCAGGCATTTTCCAAGAGAATGAGACCAACTTGACCTCTCTATGACTAAAATTAAGGCTGTTAGAGCAATTTAAAAAAATATATACTGCAAAATGTGCTGGGAAAAAAATAACCCCCTGGGGGTTAAGGGTTGGAAATTTCCAAATAGCCTGGGGGTTAAAGGGTTAAGATACATATATTCAAAATTATTCTGCTAACACACAAGCTTCAAAACTTACGATAAGAAATACGTACTGTACTGTTTATGTCAAGTAGTGCAATGCTAAAATGCACACAGGGATATGACCACTCATGCCAAGTATGGCATGATGGGCAAGATTAGGAAGGAGTGAATTCTTCTTGTTTGCACTCTAGGCCACGTTAAGTGAGGATGTGGCACATTTACCCAGCATACTATAGTCCATTTGTTTTAGCGATGCAGATTTGCACCGACTCGCAGCGATGCCCTTTTAGCTCGGAAACTTTTCCTGATCTCTGATTGGTTAGAATTATCTCGTCCAACCAATCAGCGATCAGGAAACTTTTCCGAGCTAAAAGGGCACCGCTGCTAGTCGGTGCAAATCTGCATCGCTAAAAGAAATTGACTATAGGTTAGATCAGTTTATAAAAATTACTGTACCTGTATGTTCAGTGACTTCTGGCTAATGGTCAGAGTAGGTGAGGGGGGAAGGTCCCCAAGTCTTTTAAGGACTGCATACCATTCTATACTACTAAGTATTTTTGGTGACTTACGGAGATTTAGGCCTGGTTAGGTGAAGGGACAAAGGACTCTATATGTTAGGTTAGGATTAGATTTGTTAGGTTAGAATGCATTTTTAGTTATCCTTAATACATTTTTGTGCTTTATGCGTAATAGGGAATTATTACTGACGTCACAATAAAAACTATTGTATGTACTGAAATTTTGCAATTGGTAATAGTGTGATTTAGGTTTACTGTATCTGTCATATTAATTTTGTAACAGTATATATAGTGGGCTGATGAATAAAGAAATTGATTTACACTACCAATAATGGTTAGATATGTATAAAACACAAGATAACCTGTTTGGAATGTATATAGTACATGTACAGTATTCGGTGAGAAATCTAAAGTTGATAAACCATGACCCAAAATTGCAAAGAATATATTTCATGTGAAATTCCAAAACATCAATGCAAACAAAATTAGGCTACTAAATTTTGCTCTTTGTATATTACCTTTGGAAGCAGCTTCAACCGTTTTCTATGAATAAGTTACGATACAGTACTTCAATATCACAACAGACAGGAATTGGGATGTTTTGTTTGTATAACGTTATCCCTGCGTGTCGTACGAGGCGACTAAAAGGGACGGGACGAGGGGGCTGGGAACCCCCTCTCCTGTATTTACAATCCTGTGAGACATCAGCAAAGAGATGCAGCTGGGGGGAGAGTGACTGCTCCCCACACTCTAGTTTTAGAGAGGAGAGGTCCCCTTTTTTGGTTCATTTGTTTTGATGTCGGCTACCCCCCCAAATTGGGGGAAGTGCCTTGGTATATGTATGTATGTATGTATAACAGGGGTCAGTGTATAGAAAATTATGTATCAATCGACAAAAATGTGAACACCGCTGATGTTTCCCAAGTCTATTGTTGACCCCTAAGAATGGAAAAGACATATTTTGCATTTGATATTGTCTTAACCCTTTTACCCCCAGGCTATTTGGAAATTTCCAACCCTTAACCCCCAGGGGGTTATTTTTTTCCCAGCACATTTTGCAGCATATTTTTTTTAAATGGCTCTAACAGCCTTAATTTTTGTCATAGAGAGGTCAGGTTGGTTTCATTCTCTTGGAAAATGCCTGAATTTTCTAAAAAAAAAATTATCAAAAATGAAAAAAATGTTATTTTCATTAGTAAAATAAATTTTTGAATATACTTACCCGATAATCATGTAGCTGTCAACTCTGTTGCCGACAGAAATCTACGGCAGGGATACGCCAGCGATCGCTATACAGGTGGGGGTGAACACCACAGCGCCATCTGTGGTCAGGTACTCTAGTACTTCTTGTCAACACCACCTCAATTTTTTCCTCGGTCCACTGGTTCTCTATGGGGAGGAAGGGTGGGTCAATTAAATCATGATTATCGGGTAAGTATATTCAAAAATTTATTTTACTAATGAAAATAACATTTTTCAATATTAATCTTACCCGATAATCATGTAGCTGATTCACACCCAGGGTGGTGGGTGGAGACCAGCATACATGTTAACACAGAAGCTAAGTATCCCGTATTTTATTTTATTAGTTATTCAAAAATAACATAAAATAAATAAGTACCTGGTAAGGAAGACGACTTGAACCATTACTCTGCCTTTATTAAGTACGTCTTTCTTACTGAGCGTAGCGGTCCTCTTAGGATGCTGAACGACTCTTAGGTGCTGAAGTATAAAGGGCTGCAACCCATACTAAAGGACCTCATCACAACCTTTAACCTCGGCGCTTCTCAAGAAAGAATTGACCACCCGCCAAATCAACAAGGATGTGGAAGGCTTCTTAGCCAACCGTACAACCCATAAAAAGTATTCAAGAGAAAGGTTAAAAAGGTTATGGGATTATGGGAATGTAGTGGCTGAGCCCCCGCCTACTACTGCATTCGTTGCTACGAATGGTCCCAGGGTGTAGCAGTTCTCGTAAAGAGACTGGACATCTTTGAGATAGAATGATGCGAACACTGACTTGCTTCTCCAATAGGTTGCATCCATAACACTCTGCAGAGAACGGTTCTGTTAGAGGGCCACTGAAGTAGCCACAGCTCTCACTTCATGTGTCCTTACCTTCAGCAAAGCAAGGTCTTCTTCCTTCAGATGAGAATGTGCTTCCCTAATCAGGAGCCTGAATAGGTAAGAAACTGAGTTCTTAGACCTTGGAAGAGAAGGCTTCTTGATAGCCCACCATAAGGCTTCTGATTGTCCTCGTAAAGGTTATGACCTTTTTAGATAGTACCTAAGAGCTCTAACTGGGCAAAGTACTCTCTCCAGTTCGTCCCCCACCAAGTTGGACAGGCTTGGGATCTCGAACGACTTAGGCCAGGGACGTGAAGGAAGCTCGTTTTAGCAAAAAACCGAGCTGCAAGGAACATGTAGCCGTTTCAGATGTGAAAACTATGTTCCTGCTGAAGGCGTGGATCTCACTTACTCTTTTAGCTGTTGTCAAGCACACGAGGAAAAGAGTTTTTAATGTGAGGTCCTTAAAAGAGGCTGATTGGAGAGGTTCAAATCTTGATGACATAAGGAACCTTAGGACCACGTCTAGATTCCAGCCTGGAGTGGACAACCGACGTTCCTTTGAGGTCTTAAAAGACCTAAGGAGGTCCTGTAGATCTTTGTTGGTGGAAAAGATCCAAGCCTCTGTGGCGGAAAACCGCTGCCAACATACTTCTGTAACCCTTAATCGTAGGAGCTGAAAGGGATCTTACGTTCCTTAGATGTAACAGGAAGTCAGCAATCTGGGTTACAGTGGTACTGGATGAGGAAACTGCATTGGCCTTGTACCAGCTTCGGAAGACTTCCCCTTTAGACTGATAGACTCTGAGAGTGGATGTCCTCCTTGCTCTGGCAATCGCTCTGGCTGCCTCCTTCGAAAAGCCCCTAGCTCTTGAGAGTCTTTCGAAAGTCTGAAGGCAGTCAGACGAAGAGCGTGGAGGTTTGGATGTACCTTCTTTACGTGAGGTAGACGTAGAAGGTCCACTCCTAGAGGAAGAGTCCTGGGAATGTCGACCAGCCATTGCAGTACCTCTATGAACCATTCTCTCGCGGGCCAGAGCGGAGCCAACCAACGTCAGCCGTGTCCCTTTGCGAGAGGCGAACTTCTGAAGTACCCTGTTGACAATCTTGAACGGCGGGAATGCATACAGGTCGAGATGGGACCAATCCAGCAGAAAAGCATCCACGTGAACTGCTGCTGGGTCTGGAATCGGAGAACAATACAACGGGAGCCTCTAGGTTATCGAGGTAGCGAACAGATCTATGGTTGGCTGACCCCACAGGGCCCAAAGTCTGCTGCAAACATTCTTGTGAAGGGTCCACTCTGTGGGGATGACCTGACCCTTCCGGCTAAGGCGATTTGCCATGACATTCATATCGCCCTGAATGAACCTCGTTACCAGCGTGAGCTTTCGATCTATTGACCAGATGAGGAGGTCCCTTGCGATCTAGAACAACTTCCACGAATGAGTCCCTCCCTGCTTGGAGATGTAAGCCAAGGCTGTGGTGTTGTCAGAGTCCACCTCCACCACCTTGTTAAGCTGGAGGGACTTGAAGTTTATCAAGGTCAGATGAACCGCCAACAGCTCCTTGCAATAGATGTGAAGTGTCCTTAGCTCCTGATTCCATGTTCCCGAGCATTCCTGTCCGTTCAAAGTCGCACCCCAGCCCGTGTCTGATGCGTCAGAGAAGAGACGGCGGTCGGGTTTCTGAACAGCCAAAGGTAGACTTCCTTGAGAAGAAAGCTGTTCTTTCACCACGTGAGAGTAGACCTCCTCTCTTCGGAAACAGGAACTGAGATCGTCTCTAGCGTCATGTCCTTTATCCAGTGAGCCGCTAGATGATACTGAAGGGGGGGAGGTGGGGTCTCCCTAACTCGATGAACAGTGCCAGCGATGAAAGTGTCCCTGTTAGACTCATCCACTACCTGACTGAGCATCGGTTCCTTCTCAGCATGCTCTGGATGCAATCTAAGGCTTAGTATATCTTTGGGGCCGACGGAAAAGCCCGAAAAGCTCGACTCTGAAGATCCATACCCAGGTAGACAATGGTCTGGGATGGGACGAGCTGGGACTCCTCAAAATTGACCAGGAGGCCCAGTTCCTTGGTCAGATCCATAGTCCATCTGAGAATCTCCAGACAGCGACGACTTGTGGGAGCTCTTAAAAGCTAGTCGTCTGACGGAGCCGGACACAAGATCATGGTACTGCTGCACAGTCTGTGAACTGTCAACCATGGGGAAGCGAGGAAGTACAGTGACAACCCGAAGCTGTCTAGACTGTCTGGGTCGTACAGACAACTCCTTATCGGGTTGCTGAGGTTGCCGCACTGCGTCACAACAAGACACTTCTGCTGGTTGTTGAACGTCTTCCCAGTGACACACTGACTCCGTAAACAAAAAATCCTCTAACAAGGACTAAGCTTGGACTGCATGTCTTGCAACACAGCTCAAGGTCTATGGGAGCAGGTGTGGTAACAGACGGGGTTAGCGACTGAAGTGGAACCATTACCCTCCCTGGAAGCATGCTATGCTTAAATAAAAGTCCATAGGAGGCTAAGCAGCTAAAGGCTCCTCTCCAAATGACAGAGTCCTCAAGGGAAAATCAGAAGGAGGGAGAATAGCACTTTCTCATCTACAGGAACCATATCCGAGAAAAGCTAAGTTCTCTCAGTGAGGGTTTCACTGGTGCAAAAGCAGCAGACTAGAAGGCAACGTTATGAAACTGCTTGACAGTCTAGTGAGTTGGCAACAACCAAAGATGTGTGACTGAGAAGCATGCGGTAAGGTATGCAGAGCATGCTGTATGTAGAGCATGCTGTAAGGTAAGCAGAGCATGTTGCATGGCGTGCGGCTTATGCTGCATGGGATGAGGCTCATGCTGCATGGGATGAGGCTCATGCTGCATGGTATGAGACTCATGCTGCATGGGATGAGGCTCAAGCTGCAAGGGATGAGGCTTATGCCGCATGCGTTGAGGAGGATGCCGCATAGTATGAGGCTCCTGCCTCATGGGTTGAGGCGGTTGCCGCATAGCATGAGGCTTTTGCCTCATGGTTTGAGGAGGATGCCGCATAGCATGAGGCTGCCTCATGGGTAGAGGAGGATTTTTTAAAGAAATCTGAACCTGACACTAATCTAGCTGTCCGAGGATTTACCTGGTGAGACATCAGTCTCTTTACCAGCGAGTTTTACCAGATTTCCCCGGGCCACCACGTGACACAATTGGTAGTAATTCATTCAAATTACCCCTAATGAGTCAATATGGATAAATATCAACACAACATCGTGTTCAAATAGAAATAAATTTCTACCTCATACTTGGGATCGAACGCTAGCCCCTTCTAATGAAAGGCCAGGTCGAAACCAACCATGCCACGAGAGCCCATTCAAGAGTTGAGGTTCTTGCCTCAAGAGTGGAGGTGGCTGCCGCAAGAGTTGAGGTTGCTGCCTCAAGGATGGTGGAGGTTGCCGCAACGCAAGAGGTTGCTGCATAGCGCTGGTATCTGGCAACTCCCAATGCGGCAGCTCACGCGTGGAGGTAGGTTGAGGAACCTCAACATCATACGTCTGGCAGGGTGGACTGCACAGAGGTGGAGTTGAGGTTGCTGCCTCGAGGATGGTGGAGGTTGTCGCACCGCAAGAGGTAGCTGCCTCGAGGATGGAGGAGGTAGTCGCAACGCATGAGTCTCCTACCTCAAGGGTAGAGGAGGTTGCTGCAAAGCATAAGGCTCCTGCCTCAAGTGTTGAGGAGGTTGCCGCGTGGCAAGAGGCTCCTGCCTCAAGGAAAGTGGAGGTTGCTGCACAGAGCTGGTATCTGGCAACTCCCAATGCGGCAGCTCACGCATGGAGGTAGCTTGAGGAACCTCAACATCATACGTCTGGCAGGCTGGACTGCGTAGAGGTGGAGGAGCGCTCGCAGGAGGAGGTGTGTTAACCTTCTCTGCCTGAAACTCCTGCATCAACACCGCAAGCTGAGACTGCATTGTCAGCAGCATAGACCACTAGAGTTTAAGAAAGACAACAACAAACGGAGCTACTGTCCGTTGAAACTGAGGGTCTAAAACAGCTGGTGCGGCAACAGACGGAGTTACTGTCTGTTGCGATACCACCTTGCCTCTCTGGGAGGTGTGCAGTTGTCGTACTGCAGCAAGTCCGAACTGACCCAGTGCTAATGGCACCACCTAGGAGTTGGACTTGCGCGGAAGGGACCGACTTGCACTTAAAAGCTGCAAGATTTGGTCCATGGTTTCTGCGAGAAACCTCTTCCGCAGACGAGGAATAAATGGGCTCTCTCGTCTTTGTGTGGGTGGGGTGATCACGTCGGCTACGTGAGTTGGTTACACCCGAAACCACGGAGGGAAACGTCTGTTCGTCGATCAAGGCCTGCTGAACCCATAAGTCCTTCGACATTACTTCTCCCCTGGGCTTGGGAGCTTGTAAGAGGTCCCAGACTAGGCGAACAACTGGCACGAACAGACGAACCCTCGAACGCAACACTGTAACACTTTGCGCTTATCACTGTATCACTTTTGATTTTCTGTTTGCACTTATTTCACTGAACTCGAAACTTTAAGTGGTTTGTACCTGAAACACGCAATTCTATCCTTCATTAAAAGTTAGTAATTGCGAAAACAGTATTACAATGTAACAGAAAAACATAATGAAAGATAAATAATTCAGTGGCTGGAAAAGAGATTAAACACTAGATCAAAAAAACTACGTTTAAAATCTCTCACCGCATAAAGTCTGAGAACAAGAATAAAACTCTAGAAACGTTTACCTTCTTCCCCTAAAGAGACTAGGGAGAAGAGCAAAAATGATAACAACGTTACCCGCCTGAACGAAACGTTTATCCTCCTCTCTCTCCCTCCGTCTCTATCTCTCTCTCTCTCTCTCTTGACTTAGCACCTGAGAGAAGAGCCCAATTATATATATCGTTAAAACATATTATTGTTAAAGGAAAAAAACTGAAAGGTTTCCCAAATAAAAAGTTCCTTTATTAGAATAGAACCATTTAAGCTAAGAAAGAATGAACAAAACGCTAGAATCGGTTTACTCTTACTGCAACGTGACACCGTGATAGACTCTCTCTCTATCGTAACGATAGAGCGCAAGTTGAACGTTCTGAACGTCAACAACTGCAGAGACAAAACAAAACGTTAGTTCAACTTTGAAAACAGTACAAGACTATCAAAGAAATTCTTTCAAAAACATTAAAATAGCATAATATGTTAACAGGTAAAAACGAAATGACGGGCTCAAAGTTAATTAACTTCGGTTCCAAGAAAAGACCGCCTACTATTAGGAAAGGTCGAATATAAACAAATATAAAAATTAATTTTAATAAGTTTATAATAAAAGGAAGTTAATCAAAGAGGCCTATAAAAGGCGGAGAGATATAAAATAAATCTATAACTTTGTTAAGCAAAATTAAGAGAGTCTATACTCTCTTCGACACCAACACTTCCGTCTAAGGGAAGGGTCGGCCATTTAAAAGTGAAAGAGAGTTCATACTCTCTTCGTACCAAAATTAAATAAAAAATTAAATCAAATTAATTCCAAAAACTTGCTAAGCTAATGATATAGCTTCCTGAATAGCGAAGGCTAAACTCTAGAGCAAATACATCACCAAATCGTGAGCAATAACTCCAGAATCAACAGCGTATCCATGTAGGTCTAGCCGGAGGCACGACAGAGGAAAAACTGAGGTGGTGTTGACAAGAAGTACTAGAGTACCTGACCACAGATGGCGCTGTGGTGTTCACCCCCACCTGTATAGCGATCGCTGGCGTATCCCTGCCGTAGATTTCTGTCGGCAACAGAGTTGACAGCTACATGATTATCGGGTAAGATTAATATTGAAAAATGTTATTTTCATTAGTAAAATAAATTTTTGAATATACTTACCCGGTGATCATATAGCTGTCAGCTCTGCTGCCCGACAGAAAAACCTAAGGACAAAATACGCCAGCGATCGCTATACAGGTGGGGGTGTACATCAACAGC
The DNA here is from genome assembly GCF_036898095.1 of Palaemon carinicauda. Lineage (NCBI taxonomy): Eukaryota > Metazoa > Arthropoda > Malacostraca > Decapoda > Palaemonidae > Palaemon > Palaemon carinicauda. The sequence continues at coordinate 75,531,640 of NC_090753.1, forward strand.
GCCATCTGTCGAGCAGGTACTCAAGTACTCCATGTCAACACAGAACCAATTTCCTCCTCGGCCCACTGGGTCTCTATTGGGGAGGAAGGGTGGGTCCTTTAATTTATGATCACCGGGTAAGTATATTCAAAAATTTACTTTACTAATGAAAATAACATTTTTCAATATTAAACTTACCCGGTGATCATATAGCTGATTCACACCCAGGGGGGTGGGTAGAGACCAGCATATATGTTAACATTAAGAGCTAAGTATTTTGTATTTCATTTTAGCAGTTATTCAAAATAACAAACATAAAATTAATAAGTACCTGGTAAGGAAGTCGACTTGAACAATTACTCTGCCTTTTTAAGTACGTCTTCCTTACTGAGCCTCGCGATCCTCATAGGATGCTGAGCGACTCCTAGGAGCTGAAGTATGAAGGGTTGCAACCCATACTAAAGGACCTCATCAAAACCTCTAATCTAGGCGCTTCTCAAGAAAGAATTTAACCACCCGCCAAATCAACCAGGATGCGAAAGGCTTCTTAGCCTTCCGGACAACCCAAAAAACAACAATAAAAAACATTTCAAGAGAAAGATTAAAAAGGTTATGGGATTAGGGGAATGTAGTGGTTGAGCCCTCACCCACTACCGCACTCGCTGCTACGAATGGTCCCAGGGTGTAGCAGTTCTCGTAAAGAGACTGGACATCTTTAAGGTAAAATGATGCGAACACTGACTTGCTTCTCCAATAGGTTGCATCCATTACACTCTGCAGAGATCTGTTTTGTTTGAAGGCCACTGAAGTTGCGACAGCTCTAACTTCATGTGTCCTTACCTTCAGCAAAGCATGGTCCTCCTCATTCAGATGGGAATGAGCTTCTCGAATCAAAAGTCTGATATAATAAGAAACTGCATTCTTAGACATAGGTAAAGAAGGTTTCTTAATGGCGCACCATAAAGCTTCTGACTGTCCACGTAATGGTTTAGTACGTCTCAAATAGTACTTAAGAGCTCTTACAGGGCATAGTACTCTTTCTTGTTCATTTCCAACCAAATTAGCAAGGCTTGGAATATCGAACGATTTGGGCCAAGGACGAGAAGGAAGTTCGTTTTTGGCTAAAAAACCAAGCTGTAAGGAACATGTAGCCGTTTCAGATGAAAATCCAATGTTCCTGCTGAAGGCGTGTATCTCACTGACTCTTTTAGCTGTTGCTAAGCAGACGAGGAAAAGAGTCTTCAAAGTGAGATCTTTAAAAGAGGCTGATTGAAGTGGTTCGAACCTTGCTGACATAAGGAATCTTAGTACCACGTCTAAGTTCCAACCTGGTGTGGTCAACCGACGCTCCTTCGAGGTCTCAAAAGACTTAAGGAGGTCCTGTAGATCTTTGTTGTTGGAAAGATCTAAGCCTCTGTGACGGAAGACTGCTGCCAACATGCTTCTGTAACCCTTGATCGTGGGAGCTGAAAGGGATCTTTCCTTCCTTAGGTATAAAAGGAAGTCAGCTATCTGAGTTACAGAGGTCCTGGTTGAGGATACTGATTTCGACTTGCACCAGCTTCGGAAGACTTCCCACTTCGACTGGTAGACTTTGAGAGTGGATGTCCTCCTTGCTCTAGCAATCGCTCTGGCTGCCTCCTTCGAAAAGCCTCTAGCTCTCGAGAGTCTTTCGATAGTCTGAAGGCAGTCAGACGAAGAGCGTGGAGGCTTGGGTGTACCTTCTTTACATGCGGTTGACGCAGAAGGTCCACTCTTAGAGGAAGTGTTCTGGGAACGTCTACTAGCCATTGCAGTACCTCGGTGAACCATTCTCTCGCGGGCCAGAGGGGAGCAACCAACGTCAACCTTGTCCCTTCGTGAGAGGCGAACTTCTGCAGTACTCTGTTGACAATCTTGAACGGGGGGAACGCATAAAGGTCTAGATGGGACCAATCCAGAAGAAAGGCATCTATGTGAACTGCTGCTGGGTCCGGAATCGGTGAGCAATAAATTGGGAGCCTCTTGGTCATCGAGGTTGCGAACAGATCTATGGTAGGCTGACCCCACAAGGCCCATAGTCTGTTGCATACATTCTTGTGAAGGGTCCACTCTGTTGGGATGATTTGACCCTTCCGGCTGAGGCGGTCTGCCATGACATTCATGTCGCCTTGAATGAACCTTGTTACTAGGGATATGTTTCGATCTCTTGACCAGGTGAGGAGGTCCCTTGCGATCTCGTACAACGTCATCGAATGAGTCCCTCCTTGCTTGGAGATGTACGCCAAGGCTGTGGTGTTGTCAGAGTTCACCTCCACCACCTTGCCTAGAAGGAGGGACTTGAAGCTTCTCAAGGCCAGATGAACTGCCAGTAGCTCCTTGCAGTTGATGTGCAACGTTCTTTGATCCGCATTCCACGTGCCCGAGCATTCCCGACCGTCCAATGTCGCACCCCAGCCCGTGTCCGATGCGTCCGAGAAGAGAAGGTGGTCGGGGGTCTGAACAGCCAGTGGCAGACCCTCCCTGAGGAGAATGTTGTTCTTCCACCAAGTCAGTGAAGACTTCATCTTCTCGGAAATAGGAACCGAGACCGCTTCTAGCGTCTTGTCCTTTCTCCAGTGAACAGCTAGGTGAAATTGAAGGGGTCGGAGGTGGAGTCTCCCTAACGCGATGAACTGGTCCAGTGATGAAAGCGTCCCTATCAGACTCATCCACTGTCTGACTGAACATCGGTCCTTCTTCAGCATGTTCTGGATGCATTCTTGGGCTTGACTGATTCTGGGGGCCGACGGAAAAGCCCGAAAAGCTTGACTCTGAATCTCCATTCCTAGGTATACTATAGATTGGGATGGGACGAGTTGGGACTTTTCCATATTGACCAGGAGACCCAATTCCTTGGTCAGATCCAGAGTCCACTTTAGATTCTCCAGACAGCGACGACTTGACGCAGCTCTTAAAAGCCAGTCGTCCAAATAGAGGGAGGCTCTGATGTCTGCTAAATGCAGGAATTTGGCAATATTCCTCATCAGTTTGGTAAAAACTAGAGGTGCCGTGCTTAGACCAAAGCACAGGGCTTGGAACTGGTATACAACCTTCCCGAAAACGAACCTTAGAAAAGGTTGGGAATCTGGGTGGATGGGGACGTGAAAGTAAGCGTCCTTTAGGTCTAACGAGACCATCCAGTCTTCCTTCCTGACCGATGCTAGAACCGACTTTGTCGTCTCCATGGTGAACGTCTGCTTTGTGACAAAGACATTCAGAGCACTGACGTCTAGCACCGGTCTCCACCCTCCTGTCTTCTTCGCCACTAAGAAGAGACGGTTGTAGAAGCCCGGGGATTGATGGTCCCGGACTATGACTACCGCTCCCTTTTGTAGTAAGAGAGACACCTCTTGCTGTAAAGCTAGTCTCTTGTCCTCCTCTCTGTACCTGGGAGAGAGGTCGATGGGAGTTGTTGCTAGAGGGGGCTTGCGCAAGAATGGAATCCTGTACCCCTCTCTGAGTAACTTCACAGACTGTGCGTCTGCGCCCCTGTTCTCCCAGGCCTGCCAGTAGTTCTTGAGCCTGGCTCCCACTGCTGTCTGAAGAAGGTGGCAGTCAGACTCTGCCTCTAGAGGACTTGGAACCCTTCTTCTTGCTCCCACGTTGACTTCCGGCACGAGCACCTCCTCTGCTGGAGGCTCTGCCACGAAAGGGCGGAATGAACCTTGACGCTGGAGTGTCCATCCTGGGTCTAGGCACGGAGGGCAAAGGGGTGGCTTTGCGTGCGGATGACGCCACCAGGTCATGAGTGTCTTTCTGGATCAAGGAGGCGGCAATCTCCTTGATCAACTCTTCAGGGAAGAGACACTTCGAGAGCGGAACATACATAAGTTCCGACTTTTGACATGGGGTGACTCCAGCTGACAAGAAGGAGCAAAGGTGATCCCGCTTCTTGAGGACCCCGGACACGAAAGAAGCCGCAAGCTCACTAGACCATCCCGTATGGCTTTGTCCATGCAGGACATAATGAGCATGGAAGTTTCCTTATCAGAAGGGGAGGTCTTCCTGCTCAACGCTCCCAAACACCAGTCCAAGAAGTTAAAGACTTCGAATGCACGGAAAACTCCTTTCATAAGATGGTCCATATCCGAAGGAGTCCAGCAAATCTTGGAGCGTCTCATAGCCAGCCTGCGGGGAGAGTCTACCAGACTTGAGAAGTCGCCCTGGGCAGAGGCAGGAACTCCCAAGCCGAGAACTTCTCCCGTGGCATACCAGACGCTAGATCTGGAAGCAAGCTTGGCCGGGGGAAACATGAAGGTTGTCTTCCCAAGTTGCTTTTTGGACTGCAACCACTCTCCCAGTACCCTTAAAGCTCTCTTGGGCGAGCGAGCGAGTACGAGCTTCGTAAAGGCAGGAGCTGCTGACTGCATGCCTAAAGCGAACTCAGAGGGAGGCGAGCGTGGTGCTGCAGACACAAACTGATCCGGATATAAATCCTTGAACAGCGCAAGCACTTTCCTAAAGTCTAAGGAGGGAGGCGTGGTCTTGGGTTCGTCGATGTCCGAGTGTTGGTCGTCAAGATGTGCAGCGTCGTCATCATCAGAGAGTCCATCGTCTGAATGTTGAGGAGGAAGCGGCAAAGGAGTAGGTAAAAGCTGGTCGGCTGAGTCCGGCAGCACGGGTGCATGCGTGGCTGCACTGGACCCAACGTCACGGAACTGTTGGTCAGTCTGAGAACTGGCAACAACCAAAGCTGAGTGGGGACGCAAAGCGTCTACTCCTGACTGTGGTCGGATAGCGGAGACCACCGTGGGTTGCGGAGGCTGACGCACCGCGTCAAAACACGGCAACTTAACTCCACCCTCCTGTTGTTGTGGTAGCACACGAACGTCAACGGAGGGTTCCGCGCGTCGGTGAACGTCAACATGCGTCTGGCAGGGTCGACTGCGCATGGGTGGAGGAGCTCTCACAGCTGGAGTGTGGGAGCAGGCAGCCTCAGCGTCTGCTGGGCGCACAACCGTGGTTGGTTGTAGGCTAACGGGTGCAGCGTCAACCTTCTCCGCACGATACTCCTGCATAAAGGAAGCTAACTGAGTCTGCATAGACTGTAGCAAAGACCACTTAGGGTCTACAGCAGCTGGTGCGGCAACAGACGGAGTTACTGCCTGTTGCGGTACCACTTTGCCTCTCTTAGGAGGTGTGCAGTCGTCGGAGGACTGCAGCGAGTCCGAACTGACCCAGTGGCTACACCTGGGCCGTTGGACTTGCTCGGAAGGGACCTTGCGTTTAAGAGGCCGTGAGACCTTGGTCCATCGTTTCTGGCGTGAAACCTCTTCCGCAGACGAGGAATGAACGGGCTCACTCGTCTTCTTGTGGGTGGGACGATCTAGGCAAGATACGTCCGAAACCACGGAGGGAACGTCTGTCCGCTGATTAAAGCCTGTCGAACCCTTTGGTCGTACGACATTGCTTCTCCCCTGGGCTTGGGAGCTTGCAAGAGGTCCCGGACTGGGAGGACGACAGGCACGAACAGACGCACCCTCATGCGTAACACTGACACTTTCCACTGCACAAACACTCACTTCACTTCCCACTGCACTTTTACCTTTCAACTCCCTGACGTCAGCCATGAGTTGATTGCGGTCATTCGCCAATGACTCGACTCTCTCACCCAGAGCCTGGATGGCACGCATCATATCTGCCATCGAAGGTTGATGAGAGCTAGCAGGGGGGTCGGGAGCGACCACTACAGGGGAAGGAATAGGTTGTGGGGCATGGGGAGAGGAAAAATCAACTGAGCGAGACGAACTCTTCCTGGCTCTATCCCTCTCTAGCCTACGTGCATATTTCAGGAATTCTTGAAAATCGAATTCCGAAAGCCCAACGCATTCCTCACATCGATCTTCCAATTGACAGGCTTTACCCCTACAATTGGAACAAATGGTGTGCGGATCGATAGAGGCCTTCGGAAGACGCCTTGAACAGTCCCTAGCGCTACACTTCCTGTACTTGGGGACTTGAGAAGGGTCAGACATCTTGAATTAGTCAAAGGGGGAATTCAAAATCTATCCAAGTCGTCAACAAATAATCCAAAATTCAATAAAAGAATGCAAGGAAGTATTGAAGATAACTTCTGCACAGCGATAGCTAATAACCAGAAATGAATACTTCACCAAATAACGTGAAAATCAATCCAGAAAACAACAGCGTATTTAGTAGGTCTTGCCGGTGGCACGACAGAGAGAAAATTGATTCTGTGTTGACATGGAGTACTTGAGTACCTGCTCGACAGATGGCGCTGTTGATGTACACCCCCACCTGTATAGCGATCGCTGGCGTATTTTGTCCTTAGGTTTTTCTGTCGGGCAGCAGAGCTGACAGCTATATGATCCCCGGGTAAGTTTAATATTGAAAAAAAAAATTTTTATAGCATTTTTTTGCAAGGACGTACCGGTACGTCCACGGGGGTAAAGGGATGGCTTTTGTGAAACGTACCAGTACGTCCTTTGGGGGTAAAAGGGTTAACCTATTACAATGTTTTCTATTCTTTTCTCTTCAAGTAATCATTGCCCAATGCATTGAGCCAATTAAAACTTGCCAAATCATTAGAGTGCTAGAGTCCATGGATGTTGTTGTCATACATCAGCTTCCATTTTTTTATGATTTGCTCTTCGTCAATTAGCAGATAACTGTTGTTGCCATGACAAGAGCATGTCTCCCATCTCCCACAAGACCTTCAATTTATTTTGGTCATTTATTTTATATATATATACAGGTATATATATATATATATATATATATATATATATATATATATATATATATATATATATATATATATATATATATATATACTGTATATATATATATATATATATATATATATATATATATATATATATATATATATATATATATATATATATATAAAACACTCTCCATTCACTATATAACTGTGGTGTGTCTTAAATGATTAAAGTTATATTAATTTACAGTTATTTAACGCAAGTGAAAATGAAACAAAGTTTTATTTATGCAACGCAATATTAAATCGTGTCATAACGGGGGAGAAGAGTGCCGTCCCCTAAATTATCAGTTTAGGTGGGTGTGGTTTGGTTAGAATGCATCTAGACTATCTCTTCCTCTTCTTTTACAGGTACAGTAGTAGGTTGGCCAGGGCACCAGCCACCCGTTGATATACTACCGCTATTGTGTTACTGAGTCCTTTGACTGGCCAGACAGTACTACATTGGATCCTTCTCTCTGCTTACGGTTCATTTTCCTTTTGCTCACACATATAACCAATAGTCTGGCCTATTCTTTACATAGTCGCCTCTACTCTTATACACCTGACAGCACTGAGATTACCAAACAATTCTACCTCGTTCAAGGGGTAAACCACTGCAATGTTTTTGTTCAATGGCTACTTTCCTCTTGGTGAGGATAGAAGAGACTCTTTAGCTATAGTAAGCATCTCTTCTAGGACATTCCAAAATCAAACCATTGTTCTCTACTTGGGTAGTGCCATAGCCCCTGCACCATGGTCATCCACTGTCTTGGGGTAAAGCTCCCTTGCTTGAGGGTACACTCAGCCAAACTATTCTATCTCATTTCTCTTCCTCTTATTTTGTCAAAGTTTTTTTATAGTTTATATATGAAATATTTATTTCAATGTTGTTACACTTCTTAAAACATTTCATTTTAATTGTTAATTACTTCTCTTACTTCCTTGTTTCCTTTCCTCATTGGGCTATTTTCCCTGTTGAAGCCACTGGGTTTATAGCATCCTGCTTTTCCAACTAGGGTTGTAGCTTAGCAAGTAATAATAATACGTTTTCCCTCATTTGAAAATGGTACCGGTAGGGGAAGAACGGTTATTTTTCTATAAAAATCTGTAACACAAATAGTGGCTGCTGGCAATAGGATATGAGATTAAAAACATTTATTTGGAGAGACCTGCTCAATTATGCAAGTTCCAATGCCCTAACTAATATCATATCATACTTTCATAAAAGCATTGAGTACTGGAGAAGTTACTGCTTTGGTTGTGCACCACGGTGAGTGGATGGGCTCCCCTGGATGATGTTCCATTGAGCGTCTCTTCAGATGAAATTAGAACTGAAACCAGACACCTTTTAACCCTTTTACCCCCAGGCTATTTGAACCTTTTCCAACCCTTAACCCCCCAGGGGTTATCTTTTTTTCAAGCACATTTTGCAGTACATTTTTTAAAAATTGCTCTAACAGCCTTAATTTTCGTCATAGAGAGGTCAGGTTGGTCTCATTCTCTTGGAAAATGCCTGAAGTTTCTCAAAAAATTATCAAAAATATGCAAAAAAAAATTGTAAATAGCAGTTTTTTGCAAGGACGTACCGGTACGTCCAGGGGGGTAAAGGGAAGTGTTTTGTGAAACGTAACAGTACGTCCCTTGGGGGTAAAAGGGTTAAATGTGTTATATAGGGTAACGCATGAAAAACTCGTATGCCCCAACAACAATTCATAAAAGAAGATAAACAGATGGAAAAATATATACCGGTAATTCCTGTACTTGGCGTGACATTCTAGTATCTTATAATTAACCTATTTAGCATATCTAACCTTTACGAAACTTATACTAGGCTAATCTAGATACTGTATGACTTCACCCGTACACCGTTTAGATACTATGGTACAATATGAGTAAGAACAACAAATTCTAGGGCAGTTTACGTACAAATAAGGTTTGTAAGGGTCTGGGGGGTCAAATACCCATGCGTCCCCTGATGAGTAAGGGCACAGCATCCTAGATTAAATTAAGGGCCATGAGCTTATTAATATCAATTAATGTCAATGATCTGGTTAAGATTCATCATCAAATACACCCAGTGAAAATATTCTATTCTCTATGGTCGAGTGCAACTTTAGAAAAAAAAAAAAGATTATCAAATAATGTTTGTAATAATGCACCCCTAGAAATGTTTCTCCCTTGGAGTCAAGTATGCTTTTAGACAAAAACAAAAAAAAGCATGTTAAAAAATGTTCATAACATTGATAAATAACATTCATAACAATATGAGAGCCTTTGTATATCAGCGGCCAGTTTCTCCCGTGTGGATTAAAAATGGGACTCAACTAACCTAACCTACAAGCCGTATCCTTACCTACTTTCCTAACGGGGGGCTAATGGCCCCCTGCGACCCCCCTTACACTGTCGTAACCATACATACAGGTGGCCGCTATCATACATACACCCCAAAATGTGTTTTCTCTTAGGGTTAAGTGTGCATTTAGACAAAAAAAAAATTAATAAATAACGCTTATAACAGTTAGATAATGTTTTTAACAATGCACCCCTAGAAATGTTTTCGGGGTGTATGTATGATAGCGGCCACCTATATGTATTATTATGTAACCTAGAATGGGGCAGTGTAAGGGGGATGCGTAGGTAAGCAGGTAACAAAACGGCTTGTATGTTAGGTCAGGGGGGAAAGTTTAGGATTATCGATGTTCATTTTTTAATCAACGGGTGAGGAACTGGCCGCTGATATACAAAGGCTCCATGTTTTCTACCTTAGGATATGAAGGTGAAAACCGGTTAAATCACGTTATTTTCAACAGGAAAACATATGTTTCCTGTAAAATGTTTAAATATAATGTCTATTGTTATATATATCCTGTTACAATGTTTAAATATAATGACTTGTTCAAATTCTGTGGTACTACACCATTAGGGTAAAGATTTACTGTATTACAGATTCTCATTTCGAACAGAAAATATGTTTTCCTGTAGTAAATAACGTGATTTGACTAAATTTTTATTCCTAGGTTACATTGCCCTGTAATACAGTAAAATAATACCGGTATTTCTGGCATCATAACATTACCGGCAACTAAGGACATGACCGACTTGAATGGACAGCTTTCGAATACGGCTTCGACGGCCTTTTCTTCTCTTGTCTTCATAATGGTGGGGACAAAAGTCCTTGGAATGATTACATTATCTCTGACTCTTGTGGGATTTGCAATGAGGTACTTTGCAATCTGATCAATTTCCTGTGGTGTGAATAGCAACGTCCTTCCGATGTTAGCCTGGATATTTTTCTCGTTACTCGTTTCACTGGCCGCCATGGTTCACCAGAGTTTAATTCTTTCTTAATATTATATTCAATCACTCAGTAACGGTTCCAGAGCATTTTTTTCACTAATGTAAATCACTTAAATAAACAAATAAATGTGTAATATTGACGTTCACGCGACGGCTTAGCCTAATCCAATACAGAACAGTAACAACAGTTCAGGACAGCTGTAGTCTTTGTAACGGCTCTCCATTCTGTCACAATTTGATCTCACAACTCTTTCAACATTATCATAGTTGCCTTTATTCTCTGTTATATATTTGTAAAATTGAAGAATATTCATCAATAGTCAGATATCTGTCTTGCTTGAAAACATACAGTACTCTGAAATATAAAATTTACTCATCTCAGTACTGTATTTCACTATGAACTTTTCTGATACTTAGATATTATTTTATGTATTTACGTTCTATAACTAGTTAGAGTTATAGAAAGCTATTTTAACATAACTCTATCATGTTTCACGTAAATATTTTTTTCATATACTTTACAAATATCATCATCTTCCCCTACGCCCATTGGCTCAAAGGGCCTCGGTTAGATTTCGCCATCAGTCTCTATATTGAGCTTTTAATTCAATATTTCTCCATTCATCATTTCCTACTTCGCGCTTCATAGTCCTCAGCCACGTAGGCCTAGGTCTTCCAATTCTTCTAGTGCCTGGGAGCCCAGCTGAACGTCTGGTGAACTAATCTCTCTAGGGGAGTACGAAGAGCCTGCCTAAACCATCTCCATCTACCCCTCATCATTATCTCATCCACATTGGCACTCGAGTAATCTCTTATAGTCTCATTTCTATTCCTATCCTCCCATTTAATTTTTCTTTAGTACTTATAAACCGGGAGATTACCAGCATCCCGCTTCGCCTGGGACTGGGGGCCCATTCTGTCATCTTCTCTTTCCATGACTGACGAAATCCATAGAGGATTCATTGGCTAGATTCATCAAAAGGATAGCCAGTTCCTTGTGATGCGCAGCGCCTATCTAATTAAGGTAAGTAAACCCTGTCGGTCCATACTAATTCTAGTAAGATTAACCGCCAGGCATCAGGAGTAAAAGCCGAAAAGACGGTTTATCAATCGCCTTATACCTATAGTCCATTTCTTTTAGCGAGGCATATTTGCACCGACTCGCAGCGGTGCCCCTTTAGCTCGGAAAAGTTTCTTGATCGCTGATTGCAATCTCTCGTAGTTTATACTCATGTTGTATTAAGTGATTAATATAAATTTTTGTTTAGATATTGGAGCTTAGATCCATTATCCTGGGGTGATATTGTAAATGAAAACCAGAAAATGGAACTCTGTTTTCGAAGGACACAGCAATATTGGACTCCAGAGAATACATTTAGATGTTCTTCTTCTATTATTATTATTATTATTATTATTATTATTATTATTATTATTATTATTATTATTATTACTAATAGCCAAGCTACAACCCTAGTTGTAAAAGCAAGATGCTATCAGCCCAAGGGCTCCAATAAGTAAAAATAGCCCAGTGAGGAAAGGAAATAAATAAATGATGAGAACAAATTAACAATAAATCATTCTAAAAACAGTAACAACGTCAAAACAGATATGTCATATATAAACAATAAAAAGACTCATGTCAGCCTGGTCAACATAAAAACATTTGCTCCAATTTTGAACTTTTGAAGTTCTACTGATTCAACTACCCGATTAGGAAGATCATTCCACAACTTAGTCACAGCTGGAATAAAACTTCTAGAATACTGTGTAGTGTTAAATGATCATTGTTTAGTAAAACCAAAATATAAGATTTTTTAACCTTTTATACGAAGTTTCCATTACAAATGTATAGTCTATGGAATGAAACGACGTTATAGGTACACAAACAAATAAACGAGTATTACAAATATTAAGAATGCATCAAAATTAAACCAAAATATGTATAATATAAAGAAGACAGAAGAGAAGATGGATGTGACAGAGATGAAAATGTTGAGATGGATGTGTGGGGTGACAAGAAGAGATAAGATACGGAATGAGGGAATTAGGGGTACCACAGGAGTTAGAAAACTATCAGATAAGATCCAAGAATGTAGACTGAGGTGGTATGGTCATGTCATGAGAAGAGATGAACAATATATTGGGAGGAGAGTGATGGAAATGGAGGTACAGGGAACGAGAAGGAGAGGGAGACCAAAGCTAAGGTGGGTGGACTGTATCAAGGATGACCTTCGATCAAAGGGATTAACCGGTGATGAGGTGTGGGGCAGAGGTAGACGGAGGAAGCTGACCAGAAACGTCGACCCCACATAGAAGTGGGAAAAGATAGCTTAGAGCCTTAGAAGAAGCTTTGCACTTATCTATAAAGTGATAGAGTGCCCGCAAACTTATTTTGCGGAGTGAGCGATAAGGAACCAGGAACCAGGAACTACTGAGGTGGTATGGGCATGTGTGGAGGAAGTGAGGATGCTTAGGGAGAAGAAGAAGAAGAAGAATCAATGCAAAAACATACGAATGAATAAATATTTAAAATGGAAGAACGATCAAATCTAACTTTCGTCGATCGTGCCTGAAACACTGTTGGTCCGGAAGGCTTCGACTTGGGTGGTGCTGTCTGCTCTCATGAGGCTGCGCAGATCAGGCTGTGGAGTTGATGGAAATTTGGTTAGAATAATAATAATAATAATAATAATAATAATAATTTCAAAAATGTTTTTAATAATAATAGTAATAATAATAATAATAATAATAATAATAATAATAATAATTTCAAAAATGTTTTTAATAATAATAATAATAATAATAATAATAATAATAATAATAATAATAATAATTTCAAAAATGTTTTAATAATAATAATAATAATAATAATAATATTGATAATAATAATGATAATGATAATTTTAGAAATATTTTTAATAATAATGATGATGATGATAATAATAATAATAATAATAATAATAACAATAATAATAACAATTATTGGTTAGAATAATAATAATGATAATAATAATAATAATAATAACAACTTCAAAAATGTTTTTAATAATAATAATAATAATAATAATAATAATAATAATAATAATAATAATAATACTGATAATAATAATGATAATAATAATAATTTTAAAAATATTTTTAATAATAATAATAATAATAATAATAATAATAATAATAATAATGATGATGATGATGATAATAATTTTAATGATATTTTCAATAATAATAATAATAATAATAATAATAATAATAATAATAATTGGTATTGTTGCAGCTTCGACTATCAAATGTTTAAAATAAGAAATGAGCTAAACTGAATAAAGACAGTTGAAATAAATTTATTAGAATTAATTTCAAAACTGTTTGTAATTGTACTTGCATCGTTTTTCAAAGGTTTAGAAAAAAATAGTAAGAAAGTCAAATTGAAAAATGATTTGGAACAGAAGAACATTAATCTGACTACATTTTAAAACTATTTGGAATTGTAATTGGTTCATTAAAATCAAAGGTTTAGAAAAAAGGAGGAAATTAATTAGTCCAATTCAATGAAGATTTGGAACACTAGAACATTAATTTGACTAGGCCTACATCTTAAAAACTAGAACATTAATTTGACTAGGCCTACATCTTAAAAACTAGAACATTAATTTGACTAGGCCTACATCTTAAAAACTAGAACATTAATTTGACTAGGCCTTCATCTTAAAAACTAGAACATTAATTTGACTAGGCCTACATCTTAAAAACTAGAACATTAATTTGACTAGGCCTACATCTTAAAAACTAGAACATTAATTTGACTAGGCCTACATCTTAAAAACTAGAACATTAATTTGACTAGGCCTACATCTTAAAAACTAGAACATTAATTTGACTAGGCCTTCATCTTAAAAACTAGAACATTAATTTGACTAGGCCTTCATCTTAAAAACTAGAACATTAATTTGACTAGGCCTTCATCTTAAAAACTAGAACATTAATTTGACTAGGCCTTCATCTTAAAAACTAGAACATTAATTTGACTAGGCCTTCATCTTAAAAACTAGAACATTAATTTGACTAGGCCTTCATCTTAAAAACTAGAACATTAATTTGACTAGGCCTACATCTTAAAACTAACTGCGAATAATGTATGCTTTGTCTTTTAAATGCTAAGTAAAATCAGTGTTATAGGAGTAATTATATTAATAATAAATCTATCAATTCTTATTTATACACTGTTTTAATTATGAAATTAACGAATACATCTATATTTCCATTCAATACAAGTGCAGTAAAAACAGAAATTACATCTGTAAACTTTGGAATATATAATATTCGTTCTTTCAAAGATCAATCTTCTTTGATTCTATAAATAGATAATCAAGAAATCACTGCTGTTCTAATAGCTTTGTTAATTGGACTAAAGGACTTATAACTCGACTTTCCCATGGTATTAGAGAGAGGTAACTATAGTCAAATTCTTTTTTAGCGAGGTAGATTTGCACCGACTCACAGGGGATGCCCTTTTTAGCTCGGAAACGTTTCCTGATCGCTGATTGGTTGGACAAGATAATTCTAACCAATCAGGTAGCAGGAAACGTTTTCCGAGCTAAAAGGGCACCGCTGCGAGTCGGTTCAAATGCGCTTCATTAAGAAAAATTGAGAATAGAGGGACACTCATTAGAGCGCAGACCTTCATCGCGGCCGCTTATTTCTCGACCTTTTGCTCAACCTTGACCTTTGACCTTTGACCTTAACATGTATTAATTGGATTTTCATATACTCAAATATGAACCATGAACCAAGTTTGAAGTCTCTGTGACAACGATGTCCAAACTTATGGCTGATTACGCGAATTTGACATTTTGCTTGACCGTAAAATTGACCTTTGACCTTGGCTCTCCAAAATTTAATCATTTTTAGAATTTTACATAACAGTTAATCCCTGCAAGTTTCATAACTCTACGATTAAAATTGTGGCCAGGAAGCTGTTCACAAACAAACTAACACGCACACACACAAACAGGGGTGTAAAACATAACCTCCTTCCAACTTTGTTGGCGGAGGCAATTACATGGGTCACGGTAAATACTGTCATTTCTTGAACTCCAAATAATTATAACAAAAAAAAAAAAAGAAAAAAAAAACCGATGTTGCGTCTATAAAAGATTGGGGGAGCAGTACTGCGCTCAGAAAAATTGTTTCGTATAAAATATATTCTGAGTAATATTTTAAGAGTCCCAAACAAGAACTTAATTTCCTTTGTAAGCAATTTTAACAAGTAATTTTGATCTTGATTTATTTTTTAATTCTCTGTCTTTTTCATATATGTTTTTACCATTTTCTCATAAACTTCAATATTGTTTTTTTCCTACAGAATACACTGTTAAAAATTTGCATTAAAAACGGTAAGAGTCTTGGAATAAATTTTTCCAGGCATTTACCGTTTTAAAAACGGATATATTGACGTTAAGGAGGGATATTACAGTCACCAACCCGTAAAAAATAATAACAAAGAAGGGTGAAATTACGGTCGCCTGTATTTTACTGAAATACAGCTGAAACCAGTATATTTTAACGGAAGATTTCCGATTAAAATTACGTTTATTTAACAGTTCAGCATATTACAGTCCCCCCCCTCTCTCTCTCTCTCTCTCTCTCTCTCTCTCTCTCTCTCTCTCTCTCTCTCTCTCTCTCTCTCTCTCTCTCTCTCTCAGAAAATAACCTATCAAGAAATTCTCTCTCTCAGAAAATAACCTATCAAGAAATAACCTACCATTCAATGTAAGTTGTTTATTTAACAGTTCAGCATATTGTTAAAATGTATAGAGACCTTTTCATGTACGCATTTCTTAACCGTAGGATACCCGAGCACTTACCTTAGGATGCATGAGGACGAAAGGCAACTCGGCCGTCATTTCACCGCCCATAGCACCCAGGTACAACTTCACTTTGACTGTGTAGGAGATCACCATTCCGAACATGTCACGGTTTTCGGGACTGGCTAATCTGAAAAAAAAAAAAAATTCATATAAGGTTTAGGTCGTTTCTTCCTTTTTGCTTTAAACAAAATTATACACATTTGAATTTGTTTTTATCTGATTGTTTTCTTTGCAGCTATGGATTTTTTTTTATTTTCTTATTTCTGTCTTGATTTAAAAAAAATTCATATAAGGTTTAAGTAGTTTTTTCTTTTTGCTTAAAACAAAACAATATATATTTGAATTTGTTTATATCTGATTGTTTTCTTTTCAGCAATGGATTTTCTTATTTCTGTCTTGATTTAAAGAATTAAATTTCATATAAGGTCTACGTAGTTTCTTCCTTTTTGCTTAAAACAAAACAATATATATTTGAATTTGTTTTTATCTGATTGTTTTCTTTGCAGCTATGGATTCTTTTTTTATTTTCCTATTTCTGTCTTGATTTAAAGAATTAAAGAATCTATGATATGGTTAGAGTAGATATTTTGTAAAAACTCAACTCGAAGTTTTTTTTTTTTTTTTTTTTTTTTTTTGCTCAACAGTGTTACGATTTACACTGTTTCGTAAAAAGAAAATATATGATAAGATTTAAATAGGCAAAACACAATCAAAGTGATATTATAAAATTTTACCCTTAACGGCACTATGTTAAAAATATCAAAATATCCAAGGTTTGCCTTAATTTATCCTCTTTTGTAAAAGATCTCAAAGGTAACAGATTAACCTTTACTTCAAGGTGCAACTCCAGAGTTTTCCTCAAGTTGCTCCTTAGCGCCGATAGGAACATTGGCACACGATTGAACCTTGTCACCGAATTGAACCTTATCGTCAAACTGAACATTGACACCAAACTGAACCTGACACTTATTTGAACCTTGGCACTGGATTTAACCCTTTCACTGAATTTAACCTTGGTGCCGAACTGAACCTCAACGCCGAATTGAACATTGTTGTCGAATTGAAACTTAACATCGAACTGAACCTTGTCACCGAATTGAACCTTAGCGCCTAACTGAACCTTGGCACTGGATTTAACCCTTTCACTGAATTTAACCTTGGCGACGAACTGAACCTTAACGCTGAATTGAACATTGTTGTCGAATTGAAACTTAAAATCGAACTGAACCTTGTTACCGAATTGAACCTTAGCGCCTAACTTAACCTTTAACATCGAATTAAACCTTAGCGCCTAACTGAACCTTGGCACCGAACTGAACCTTTAACATCGAATTAAACCTTAGCGCCTAACTGAACCTTGGCACCGAACTGAACCTTTAACATCGAATTAAACCTTAGCGCCTAACTGAACCTTGGCACCGAACTGAACCTTTAACATTGAATTGAACCTTAGCGCCTAACTGAACCTTGGCACTGGATTTAACCCTTTCACTGAATTTAACCTTGGCGACGAACTGAACCTTAACGCTGAATTGAACATTGTTGTCGAATTGAAACTTAAAATCGAACTGAACCTTGTTACCGAATTGAACCTTAGCGCCTAACTTAACCTTTAACATCGAATTAAACCTTAGCGCCTAACTGAACCTTGGCACCGAACTGAACCTTTAACATCGAATTAAACCTTAGCGCCTAACTGAACCTTGGCACCGAACTGAACCTTTAACATCGAATTAAACCTTAGCGCCTAACTGAACCTTGGCACCGAACTGAACCTTTAACATTGAATTGAACCTTAGCGCCTAACTGAACCTTGGCACCGAATTGAACTTTTTTTTTTCACGGAACTGAACCCAAGTGCCAAATTGAACCTTCTCCACGGAATTGAACCTTGACGGCAAATGAACTTCCCGACCCCAGCGCCTGGTCGCGAACCTTCCGTTTGACTTCTGAAAAAGTCGAAATTTTAGTTGAAAAGAGAGAGAGA
>NC_090753.1:75552014-75559514 GCF_036898095.1 Palaemon carinicauda
TTAATCAATTAATATTGCTGAGGTGACAAATTTACACGTACAGTTGGACACAGCAATTCCTGGTACACCTCGTCCCTAGGAAGCGCACCTTGTCACACCTTTACTGCGTGGCGAGTTCTTGTGTTTAGCCCCGCCTACTACCTGCGCCATCTCTCCCTAGATTATCTGTTTGGTTACTTGCCATGCAGTAAGAGTGTGATAGGGTACATTTCCTCTACACCTCTTTCTGCGTGGCAAGTTCTTGTGTGTACCCCTGGCCACCACCTCTTCCATCTCTCCCTAGATTATCTGTTTGGTTACTCGCCATGCAGTAAGGGTGCGATAGGGTACATTTCCTCACAGCGAGGTGTGCCAAAAATTCCTGTATCCAACTGTGCATCATGAGCGATGATTCTCGATCGAGGCATTCAATCAATAAGAACCAAACTAACACTTATAGTTGTTGCTCACCTACAGGGTCGACCGAAGTCACATGATCCACGAAATCTCGGCGCCCCAGGTAGATGGTGATCTTACCATTTGGAGAGGTCTTTTTAAAGACTTTGAACTGAACCATCTTGGAGTTTGATCTAAAGACCTTGTGTCATTCGGTTCCAAAAACGCAGATTTTCCCTTAGATTAGGTGATCTGAGATTCGTTCGACTCTGTCTTATAAACTGACCTGTTCAGAAGAGAAATGCAAGATGTTTTAGTCTACAAAACAACGTAAAGTCGATTGGATTTATAGGAATGAGGTCATATGACCTGGCCCTAGGTTAGGGAGGTTATTAAGTACCAAGAAGTGGAAACTAAAGTAAAGTAGATGGTTAATAAGTGATTGTAGAAAGGGGCCAATTGGAAGCTGAAAAGACCATTTATTAATGCCTACAGTGGACTGTATAAGGTGTACTGATAGCACTACTCCCACTTAACCCATTCAACTCTCGCCAGGGTAGTAAATAAAAGGTTGTTGATAAGGATGTCAATAACATAAGGTGTAATATTTGAATAATCCAGAGATAACACAACATGCTCAAGAGAAATAATGTATAGAATGTTGTAGTGTCTGTCAGAGGGCTGACGTACCACTGGTGAGACCTCGGTGTAACTGGGCGAAAGATATTACGTTTTATCATAAGATTTAAACAGTCACTTTTGTGGATGAGATAATTTCCCCGTCGCTCATATTCTCACTAATTTCCATGTGCTATATGCCAGTGGCCTCAGATATACCGTAGTGATCACTCATCACTAAGAAAATGCAACCTTACTGAACTGGATTGAAGCTTAGCTTTATGTGGTTTAAGGTTTAAAGGTCGCTCATGAATGGCAGAGGCAAGGGACAGTGACATTGCCCTAGCCATCAGGACAATGCCCTAGAGACTGACCATATATTATATGATCAGCGCCAAAGCCTCCTCTCCACCCAAGCTAGGACCAGGGAGGGCCAGGTAGTGGCTGCTGATGACTCAGCAGATAGACCTATAGGCTCCCCCAAACCCCCCAACCTTAACTCACAAGGATGGTAAGGTTACAGACACTAATGGCACTGAGTCTGAGCAGGACTCGAACCCCCGACTGGGAAACACCAGGCAGAGACGTTACCGATCAGGCCACAGCAACCCTAACGGTAATATGGTCAGATGGGTACTTTAGCTTTAAGATTTAACGGCGTACTTGGTAGTTAGTCGGGTGTGGTGGTCGTAATCAGGGGTTAAACGGGCATGAGGCTGGTATCCCTATCCTTAAAGGACTGTGGCCTGTTTGAAACGTCCCGGCCAGGTGATCGCTGGACTGGGGTTCAACTCCTGCTCAAGCTCGATAGTTTCTTGTAGTGTCTGCAACCTCACCATCCTTCTGAGCTAAGGGGTGGGGGGGGGTTGATGAGACTATGTATTTACCTGCTGAGTCATCAGCAGCCATTGCCTGACCCTCCCTAGTCTTAGCTTGGGTGGAAAGGGGCCTTGGGTGTTGATCATAATATGGTCAGTCTCTAGGGCACTGTCCCTTGTCTCTGCCATTCATGAGCGGCCTTTATACCTTTATAGCCTAATCTAAGAACTTCCTCTCTGGGAAAATAAACAGTAGGCCTATTATAAACTGAAAACCCTTCACCTTCTATGCGCAGCTAGCTTCATTGGGGGGGGGAGGGGGGGGGGGCTTGTTATGCTTCCATCACATCAAACCCTCTTGGGACGAATTTGTTTGCAATATGCCCTTCTTTATCTTGACAGTAAGGCTGCCTACACACGGAGCGTTTTTTCGACGACCGTCTTTTATGACGATCGTCAAAAACGACGATCAGTTTTAGCTAACTGTGCTAGCAGACGGTGTCCTACACACGAGGCGTCAAGAAGACGACCGTCATTTTGACGCTGAAGCGTCGGGCGTCATCCTGCTAAAGTTCAGTCGTTATTTGCACTGCTCTGCAAGTGGCAGGTGTGTATTTGCTACAGATGGAGCGTCTCGTTGTGATTTTGTACTCGTTCGTTTTTGTTATCATAGGACTTATGATTGTAGGTGACTCAGCAGTTCATCAAACGAATCTTTGGACATTCGGAAATAGTTGAAAAACTTATTTTCATCATTTCTAAGTTCAGCAAATAAATTGGGGAAATATCTGGTTTTAACAGCTAGCAATGGGTGTATCCACATTCTCCTCTTCTTTCTCTTGTAGAGTGTTCTGTATGCTGAGTATGCAATCAAAACATCCTCAATTTCCTCATCCATTGCGACAAATAACACAGTCTTTTTTCCTCGACTGCTGTCGCTGCACTGCGAACTGAACCACAAAACAACGCCCCGTGTGTAGGTAGTGGCAGTTTTTACGACGATCGTTGTAAAAGACGGTCGTCGAAAAAACGCTCCGTGTGTAGGCAGCCTAACCCACCACAGGTGACTTGATATGCAATACCTGTTTCACTGCTTGTGTCATTATGCAAAATAGAATGACCAGGGAATGGCCTTTAAATAGTTCACTTCCTCTAAGTTGCTTTTTCAATATCTTGGCTAACACACACACACACACACACATATATATATATATATATATACAGTATATAAAGATATGTACTGTATATATAAACATATAAGCCTACAGTATATATATATATATATATATGTGTATATATATAGTATATAAAGATATATACTGTATATATAAACATATAGGCCTACAATATATATATATATATATATATATACACACACACACTTGTGCGCGTGTGAATTCGCCTTAACGCACACATAACACCCAGTAATTAACTACTTCGAGTGATCAATAACGTGATAATCGAATCACAGTAAAATAACTTCTAATAACTTCTGTAGAAAACAAATGAATAAGTCGAGACAAGGCACACTCACCTATATGAGCCGTCCGCACTGTCGACGAAGAAGATATATTATGATAAAATTTGGTCGAGTTTGGAAGTCTTAAATAACATTTTCTGTGACATAACGGATCCCTAATATCTATATTTCCATAAACGGTATAATCCATTTGGTCCCTCTGAGAGTGTAAGGTTTCTCGGTTTACTTCATCATCTCGTTTTATTATTCTCTACTATGATGAGGTTGAGGTGATATTTTGTTCAAATAGATTTAATTTGTTTGATCTAATTCATTGTGGAATGCAGGAGTAATAAATATTCTTTTATTAATTTGAAGAAAGTGCAAATGAAAACTGTCTAGATCTAAGAAACAGTACTATAATTGGCTTCAAAGCTAAGAAGGTTTAGACCTACTTTTTAACGTTGTTTTCTTACCATCTTTTTCTCATTGAAATTGTCTATGGTTTCTTTTGTGATCGTCTATAGAAAGAGCTTAATCCTCGTAAGAATTCTCTCTCTCTCTCTCTCTCTCTCTCTCTCTCTCTCTCTCTCAGGAGACAATACAAATGGCGAGGTCTCTCTTCTAGGGTAAAGGATATTAGAAAGAAGAAATGCAAAAGTACTGGGATTCAGTATTTCGAAAAATTACCTGTTGAAATATGATGGGGATTTTATCATAAAGATTTTCGAACTTGATTGAAGGGTCAAAACAGGGTAAAAATTGCCTTGAAACATGACAATTGAGAAATTAGGGCGCGAACTAATCACACATGGTTGAATATGTAGGGGACCGAAGCCGTAGGCAAGCTTAGGTGACACGCGCAGATGTAAACAAATTTATTATCCTTATGAATTTTTCTATCATTAAAATTATGAATATTGTTATTTGAGAGAAATGTACTTAAAATATCCTTTGAGAGCACGGGCTCTTCCCTCGTAAAATCGAGTTTATACGGTGAGAGGAAGAGACGTAGAGTAAAAGACAGATAGATGAGTTTATTCCTTTCTTGATGTTGGAAAATGGTTGTATTAAGTTCATTAACACAAACTTCGTTATAATTCAGTTCTCTTGCTTGAGGGTACACTCGGGCACACTATTGTCTTATTTTTCTTCCTCTGGTTTTGTTAAAGATTTATAGTTTATAAAGGAGGTATTCATTTCAATGTTGTTACTGTTCTTAAAATATTTTATTTTTCCTTGTTTTACTTTCCTCACTGGGCTATTTTCCCTGTTGGAGCCCCTGGGCTTACAGCATCTTGCTTTTTCAACTAGGGTTGTAGCTTAGCAAGTAATAATAATGATAATAAATGAGTTCGTGCGAGGGAGCAGTAAGGGTGTACCTGAGAGGCGAGGTGAATGTAACTAACTTTATTTCAACAGATAGCGAGGTTATATAAGGGAGCCTTCAATGGAAGAAAGTCAGAAAAATTCAAACACATCAATTTAATTTTATTGAAATTAAAACCACATTCTTTTGCTCTTTCTCTGCTTATAGATATCCTTTGTGGGTAAATATGGCATTGTGAAGCTCACCCACGGTCCCTTATGAATTACTCAAAAAAAAAAAGGCATTAGCTTAAAAATTGATACCTTTAGAATTATTTATTTTTTTTCTTATGAGAAAATTTACTGGGAAATTGTATGGGTGAGGTTTCTTACCAGATATTGACTGTCAATAAATCTCTGAGGTTTTTACCTTAAGCTTTCCATAATGGCATCAGGACATTCAGACATTATTTAGGAACCAAACCACATCTCATCCCTTTTCAATTCATGAAAAGACAGGCTTGAACCGGTTCTGTTAACGGTGAGGTGTAGAGCGAGATGTACAATAAAAATCATGTACCAACCGTGTGTCACACAATTGTACATAATTCCTTTTGTATATATTATGCTTGTATCTTCGCTCTTCCCTTGCACTAAAACGAACATGAAAAATCATGTCTGCTTTTCTCCTCTGTAACATTGTCAATATTTGAACATGAAAATTCTTGTTGCTTTGAGATTTTGTATATAAAGGAGAGTGTTCTTTAATAAACAACTCAGTTGATTGCATCCTGCCTTTGAGTCATAACCTCTCTCTCGGCACCGTCACAATCAAAATACCGTTACAGTGTATAAGTGTGTGAAACACGCGTGGTACAAGTTAAACAAATGAAGTTCGGTGGTTCAAGGCATTTTCAAAACCTCTTGAAATAAAGATTATCCAAAGTTGTGATTGGTTTAGCCAACAGAACGAAATATCTCAGTAGCGAGACAATTTGACAGCATTTCACCTCTACATGACAATGCGAGTGCCACGCACTAACTCCAGAAATTGTTAGGAGCAATTTTCTTGCAAAACCAGCATAGAGCAAAACAATTTTTTTTTTAAATTTTGAATCCTTTTATACAGGATTAGAAATAAAACTATAAGAGAGATTACTCGAGTGCCATACTGTATGTGGATGAGATCATGGTGAGGGGTAGATGGAGATGGTTTGGGCTTGCTCTTCGCACTCCTCAAGAGAGATTAGTTCACCAAAGTTTCAACTGGGCTCCACGAGGCACTAGAAGAGTTGGAAGCCCCAGGCCTACATGAGCTAGGAATATGAAGCGTGAAGTAGATGATGAATGGAGAAGTATTGATTTAGAAGGTCAAGATAGAGATGACTGGTGAAATCTAACTGAGGTCCTTTGCGCCAATAGGTGTAGGAGATGATGATGATGATGATGATATATGTAAACATAATTATAAACTTTTATCTCATTATAATGAGGGAAACTAGAGTTTATATGTAAATCAACAATCTTACACTTAAACCGTATAT
Organism: Palaemon carinicauda; assembly: GCF_036898095.1. Classification (NCBI taxonomy): domain Eukaryota; kingdom Metazoa; phylum Arthropoda; class Malacostraca; order Decapoda; family Palaemonidae; genus Palaemon; species Palaemon carinicauda. The sequence goes on from NC_090753.1 coordinate 75,558,137, forward strand.
GAAGGGAAAAATAACTCGGGAAAAAATTACTTAGCATTTAATCAATAAATATCATAAATTAAGAATAAATATATCATAAATAGTTTATAAATTTTTCTTATCATGATCAAGTTTTCAACATTATTGCATGATCATTCTAAGTATCATTATATACTAGTGTATACGAACGGTCAAAAATGACGACTAAATATTTGGACAAATATGCATACACACGTATCTACCTCTCACTAGGATATGACCACACCCTCTCCCCCTACCAGAGGGACGGGGTAGGAGCGTGACCGGAAAATAATTTTCTTCAAATTCCACAACTTTGTGATCACCAGTAAGGCTTTCCAGAAGAGAATTTCGGATGGATTGGCCTCCTTGGACCTAGCTCTTGGCTGCCCTGGCGCTTTGGGTAGATGCTGACATCAGCACAATTGACGAATGTCTCCTGAGGTCCACACCCGTTGGCCCCTGATCCATCCGGACAGGTTCCCCAGGTGTTCCCTGGAACATTTAGAGAGAGAGATTAGAGACTGCGGAGTCTCATAGATAGAAGAGACATGTACAATTAATCTATTCAGTTAAGAGAGACATGTTTTAAACAAGGAGACTCACCCACGACCCAAGTCCACTGCAGGAGGCAGTGGCTGCAGGAGAGACGGTCGGGCAGTTTGACGTGGACGGTGTGGCTTCCTCGGACGTGGCCCTCCAAGTAGTACCTGGAACCGGATCCGTCGGCCATTTGCAGGAGCTGTTTGTCGAGGCACCTCTGCGAGTCTTCTGCTTGAGGGTTGTTGTTGTTGCACAGACGGAACTCGTACCAGCCCTGTACCGGACGGGAACACAGAGGAAAACATTAAATGCCAAAGTCGGTGAAGACGAAGACCTTAAGAGTTTCTTTTATGTTGGTTTTACATTTGACTGACAATGTTCTTGGGTACAGACCTTGTGGTCGGCAGAAAGGTGGATAGTGACAGGGACGACTTGACCCTCTGTGTAGTTAGCCGTGATGACCCCTTGACCAAATTGTCCCCCTCGTTCGTGGGGGTCGAGGCTGAGGTAGACTCCAGTCGTCTCCACACACGCCACATCGTCCTCCGTTCGAGAAATGCAGTTTCTGGAAGACAAGGTCAAGTATTTGTCTTGAAAATCAAAGATATTGTTTAACAAGATACATAGTAAGATAGTTAAGATAATCGAATGAAATATCTTCGTAAATAAGTATCTTTATCTTTGAAATGTGAATACATTGTTTAGGGACCATTACCTCTCGACCTCCACAAAAGAGTTCGTTGTCTCCGTAATTGGGCGTCGTGTCGAAGCCAAACCTCCAGGCAGAATTACGGGCGGCGGGCGACGTCATGTACCCATGTCCGCTCACTGATGGGTA
>NC_090753.1:75564514-75574514 GCF_036898095.1 Palaemon carinicauda
TTTCCAGATTTTTACATGAGTTAATCCCTGCAAGTTTCATTACTCTACGATTAAAATTGTGGCCAGGAAGCTGTTCACAAACAAACACACACACATACACATAAAAAGGGGCGAAAACATAACCTCCTTCCAACTTCGTTGGCGGAAGTAATACACATATTACCTTTCTTCCCCTGAGGCTGGACGTCCATTGCATCATTCTGTTCTGACGTCGCAGTGAAACATTTCTCGGGAATCATCTTCGGTTTCAGTGGAAGAAAAAACCCGAACTTGCATTCGGTGTTGTTGTCTTGCGCGATCTTCTTCTTTTTCTTCTTCTTCTTCTCCTACTTATTCTTCTTCTTCTTCTTCTTCTTCTCCTTCTTCTTCTTCTTCTTCTTCTCTTTCGTAACGGGATTCTGCCTCGCTTGATTTGAATCGAGTAAATCTTTCCATTATCGTAATAGAAATGGAGATTATATTGTGACTATCATTTGAGACATTGTAAATATTCCAATATTTTCATCGGTTACTTTAAAATGAGGGTTTCAGAGATCACCTAAATACGACCTGGGTATTCACATTATCATTGCCCTCTTAAGTTTGCTGATGTTAAATATCAGTATTGTTTTGCATGTGTACCTACACATTTGTTTCAACTAGAGGTACTTATGTAGGCACTCTAATATGAACCAGTCCTGGAAAAGGAATTAACTAAATATATTTAATTACATACATAAATATAAACACACACACACACACACATATATATATATACATATATATATATATATATATATATATATATATTTAAATATATATATATATATATATATATATATATATATATATATATATATATATATATATATATTAAAATATATATATATATATATATATATATATATATATATATATACGTATGTGTGTAAATGCCTGTATATGTACACACATATACAATATACATATATAGGTATTTACATAATATATATATATATATATATATATATATATATATATATACATATATATATATATATATATATATATATATATATATATATATATATATATATACTGTATATAACGTGGTGAAAGTGTTTGCATATTGCCATGATCAGCAAAGCTGTAATAGTCAGGGCCACCACTACTCGGTTGGTTTGCTGTGAGCATTAAGAAAAGTCTCCCATAATCCCCAATTTGCACTGGCCAGCGTGATGATACAAAACAGGCCAAACCCCAGACATGTATGAGGCTTTTAGAGCGAGACATAGATTTACCTTTTGACATTTGATAAGAGATAGAAGCTCAAAACTGATATATTAGAGATATGTGTTACAGTTACAGATTGATCAACTATTTTATTCGAATTAACCAGCAACTACGAGAGAGAGAGAGAGAGAGAGAGAGAGAGAGAGAGAGAGAGAGAGAGAGAGAGAGAGAGAGTTTGAATCAACCAGTAACTACAAGAGAGAGAGAGTTTGAATCAACCAGTAACTACAAGAGAGAGAGAGAGAGAGAGAGAGAGAGAGAGAGAGAGAGAGAGAGAGAGAGAGTTTGAATCAACCAGTAACTACAAGAGAGAGAGAGAGAGAGAGAGAGAGAGAGAGTTTGAATCAACCATTAACTGCAAGAGAGAGAGAGAGAGAGAGAGAGAGAGAGAGAGAGAGAGAGAGTTTGAATCAACCAGTAACTACAAGAGAGAGAGAGAGAGAGAGAGAGAGAGAGAGAGAGAGAGAGAGAGAGAGAGAGAGAGAGAGAGAGTGCCTACGCATCTCCGACGCAATTATTAAAACCATTTCCTCATCCAAAAATTCATTGATAAAAAAAGGTGAAATATTTTCGTCATTTCTCGAATGAATTGAAGTCGATCACAGCCAAGTGTTTATGCGTGTTTATTTTGGTTCCCGAAATGAGGGCGATGGAGGACCACACCTTGATCCTTTTGGGATACCGGAAGAGGAGGAGAAAATTGATTTGGAACTTCTTCAGGTAGGGAAAGGATCTCAGTCTGTCCGATTTCCTCCTTTCCATTAATTCGACGTCATGAATAACTCCTTTTTCCTATATAAAGAAGACCAACCTTCCAAACGGCATCACTTCAAAAGGACAAGAAGAAGAAGAAAAGGCTTCGACAGATTGCCTTCGTGTTTTGGTTCCTTCGAAGACAGACGATGCTCAGCACATTCAAGGTTTGTTTGGACGATTCCACATTGTCGTCCTGATTAACATAAATTGAGGTTAATAATATAGTAATCATATTCTAACTTCTTATTAAGGAATGTCCATTTAGGAGTAACCTTAGTGATGCCTTCCCACAGGTGGTGCTCCTGTCATGGGCGCTTTTCTACCCACCAGTGAGCGGACATGGGTACATGACGTCGCCCGCCGCCCGTAATTCTGCCTGGAGGTTTGGCTTCGACACGACGCCCAATTACGGAGACAACGAACTCTTTTGTGGAGGTCGAGAGGTAATGGTCCCTAAACAATGTATTCACATTTTAAAGATAATTGCACTTATCTACGAAGATGTAGCCTTAGTCTATGTTCACTATCTTACTATGTATCTTCTTAAACAATATCTTTGATTTTCAAGACAAATACTTGACCTTGTCTTCCAGAAACTGCATTACTCCAACGGAGGACGATGTGGCGTGTGTGGAGACGACTGGAGTCTACCTCAGCCTCGACCCCACGAACGAGGGGGACAATTTGGTCAAGGAGTCACCACGGCTAACTACACAGAGGGTCAAGTCGTCCCTGTCACTATCCACCTTTCTGCCAACCACAAGGTCTGTACCCAAGAACATTGTCAGTCATCATTATCATCATTTTGCATAGAGTGTTGGTGCTATTCTAAGTCAGTCTGACGTAAAACTAACATAAAAGAAACTCATAAGGTCTTCGTCTTCACCGACTTCGGCATCTAACGCTTTCCTCTGTGTTCCCGTCCGGTACAGGGCTGGTACGAGTTCCGTCTGTGCAACAACAACAACCCTCAAGCAGAAGACTCGCAGAGGTGCCTCGACAAACAGCTCCTGCAAATGGCCGACGGATCCGGTTCCAGGTACTACTTGGAGGGCCACGTCCGAGGAAGCCACACCGTCCACGTCAAACTGCCCGACCGTCTCTCCTGCAGCCACTGCCTCCTGCAGTGGACTTGGGTCGTGGGTGAGTCTCCTTATTATGAAACCTGTCTCTCTTAACTGAATAGATTAATTGTACATGTCTCTTCTATCTATGAGACTCCGCAGTATCTAATCTCTGTCTCTAAATGTTCCAGGGAACACCTGGGGAACCTGTCCGGATGGATCAGAAGCCAATGGTTGTGGACCTCAGGAGACATTCGTCAATTGTGCTGACGTCAGCATCTACCCAAAGCGCCAGGGCAGCCAAGGGCCAGGTCCAAGGAGGCCAATCCATCCAAAATTTTCTCTGCGTAAACCACATTGGTGAAAAGGTCTCGCCTCTCGTCCAATGAAAACACTGATAAGATTTACAAGAGAAATAACATCTGAGACAATTCTCACATGAGTTATTCAATGGGATTTAAAACCAAGTGATATTTATTGTATTTATTATGTACTATTTATTTGTAATTTATTGTATTTATTATGTACTATTTATTTGTAATTTATTATATCTATTACCTAAATACAATTATTTCATAATATTCTGTCTCTGTATACCGATAAATGTTTATTCCAAATATACGTCCAGTAATAAACGAATTCAATTATGATAAATATACATCAATCTCTTTCGATACTCGAGGGAAGTCAAAGGGTTAATCAAATGAAACCATTAATTCCTGAAGTTTATAAGCACAAACCATATTGGTGAATATAAAGTATTTTCTTATGAAGAGTCAAATCAATAGGTAATGGAAAATGACATTAATGTTGATTCATTAAAGAAAATACGAGGAAGAGAATTTAGAAAGTATTCATTATTTTGAAAATATTCATTATTAGTATTTCATCTTGATCATAAAAAATATGTATTTGTTATGTATTATGTAATTTATAACTTATATATTTATTTCCTTATTTATGTATTTTCTGGTTTCAACTTATATAAAATTTATATCCTGAATATAATATGAATCTTATACTTTTTTCATTATTCCTTCATTTATAAGATTAATGATCTAAATTGAAACTTTTAATAATCTTTAATAGAATCCGGGAAAATACATCCTCAAAGAAAACTAAAAACAGATTATTCTAATAACGTGTTTTTCTTATTCTTTTAATTTTTTTTCGGGGGGGGGGGAGAGTAAGCGCAGTGGCCTTCCCTGAAGGACTTTGCTTTGTCCTTGCGGTAAACCATAGTCCCGATCGGCTGCCCTGCCTGACATCGCTTAGACCCTGGTAGCGTATGTTCATGTGAAAGTAGAATGTACGTCGATTTTCACATATGTGATGATAATGGGTCAAATTATATTTCAAATTGGATCTAGGGTAAACCTACTGTCTACTAATCTGACGTAAATTAAGGAAACACTAAAGAAAGGAAGAAGCATCAAGTTGATGAAAAGAAGACTTGCAACAGAGCGCCAACAGATGGTCTTTCTGTGGCCGTTCCCACCAGCAAAATTTCTTAAATCGTCAATCCATCGTCTTCTCTTCCTTCCCCTCTTTCTGTAGTCAGCCTTCTCCATCTCCATATATATATATATATATATATATATATATATATATATATATATATATATATATATATATATATATATATATATTTATATATATATGGAAGAAAATCAACGCAATATTGTGCTCAAATAGAAATAAATTTCTACCTCATACCGGGATCGAACCCTAACATGTTCAAATAAACGGTCAGGTTGCTTCCAACGATGCCTCCAGAGGCTCAAAAGAAGAAGGAACCTAACTGCTAACTGTATTTCTTTTGTCTTAGTCTAAGGTTTATTCAAATTTATTATTCAAAGTCAAGTAATTATATCATTTTCAGATCGTAACATTTTTGTCTTAATCTAAGTTTTGTCCAGACCAAATATTTTGAGTGATTTATTTGATTTATGTAAATTCTTTCAAAATGTTGTAATTTATATAGAATATATTTATTTTTGTAAAGAGTGTATTATTCCAATCATCATTGCTTAGACTGATTGCGCTAGTATCCTGTTAATGAATCGTAGTAAGTTTATTCGTAATAATAATCACCCAGTTTGGTTTTGAGTGTTCTTAAGAGACCTTTGGAAATTCACTGTTTTATATATTGCTGTCTGGGAGTTATTTAACTGTCTCAGAGTTCATTTGATAATATTATAAAGTGTAACAGTTTTACTGTAAAAGCAAACATGTGAATTTGGAATTCGAGAGGTTGATTAACTTGCCAATCATAGTATACATAATACTATATGTTTGGTTCCCAGTCACGAACCATAGTATAACATATTTTTGGTGCCCAGACCCGGGAGCCCTCATCATATAATAGTATACAGTGTATATATATATATATATATATATATATATATATATATATGTATATATATATATATATATATATATATATATATATATATATATATATATATACAGAGAGAGAGAGAGAGAGAGAGAGAGAGAGAGAGAGAGAGAGAGAGAGAGACTTGCTCTTTATTATATAGGGAAAATATTGCTTTTAATTTAAGTATAAGTTGACGAATGTAGAAAAAGTAGAGGACATTCTTAAGTAACATTATAGCAGTGCCTTTGTAACGTCATTGCAAGAAAGAATAAAAAAAAAGAAGATGTGCAATGCGTGGAGGTGTCTAAATACGAGAAAAGGCGACGGAGTTACTTTTCTCAGTATTGACAATTGATCTCAAAAGATGACAGCCTCTCTGTAATCGTCAGGAAATGGTGTGTGGAGTGTGGGGTGGGTGGGGGTGGGGGGGGGGGGGGGGTGTATGGTGCCCACGGCCATAATTGCGTCCAAAGAATAGATACAAGTGGTTTACAGTCTAAAATAAGAAATGCATGCTAAGAGTGCAGAACTCCACCACTGCAGCTTATTTCTCAAACCCAGCTTGCCTTTCCCAGAGTCAATTTAAGCCGTAGGCGTATTTGAAGTCTGAGTGATAACCATGTGCAAACTTGGTGTTAAGGTTAGACTTAATTCGATTGACCTTTTGCTAGAACTCGACCTTGACCTTTGACCTAGGACTTTCAAAATTGAATCCCTTCCCCGTCTCGACATAACAATTAATCCCTGAAAGTTTCACTAATCTATGAATAAAAGTATTGGCCAGGGAGATGTTTACAAACAAACAGACAAATGGACAATCAGAGGCAAAAATGTAACCTCCTCCCAAATTCGTTGACGGAGGTAATTAACATCGTCCCTTTTCTTAATGTAACACGACTGTGGTGTAACTGTAGTCTAGAGAGTGAGCGCTGAACACCATCTAGTGACGAGACTCCGAACTGTTTCTCTTCCAATATTTCCAAGATTTTCGTTTATGACCTTTGAAACGAATCAGCTTCCATGAAGATACTAGAGGGGCACTCAAGAGAGGACAGACCTTCGCCGTGGCAGCTTATTTCTAGACCTCTTGTTCAACCTTGACCTTGACCTTTGACATAAACACGTATTAATTGGCGTAGATTTTCACGCATTCAAATATAAACCAAGTTTGAAGTCTCTGTGACAACGATGTCCAGACTTATGGCTAGTTACGTGAATTGGACATTTTGCTCTACCGTGACCTTGACCTTTGACCATGACCATGACCTTCCAAAATTTAATAATTTCCAGCTTTTTACATAACAGTTAATTCTTGCAAGTTTCATTATTCTACGATTAAAATTGTGGCCAGGAAGCTGTTCACAAATAAACATACACAAACAAATACACAAACAGGGGAGAAAACATAACCTCCTTCCAACTTAGTTGGCGGAGATAATGATATAGACATTACCTTTCTTCCCCTGAGGCTGGACGTCCATTGCATCATTCTGTTCTGACGTCGCAGTGAAACATTTCTCGGAAATCATCTTCGGTTTCAGTGGAAGAAAAAAACCCGAACTTGCATTCGGTGTTGTTGTCTTGCGCGATCTTCTTCTTCTTCTTCTTCTTCTTCTCCTACTTATTCTTCTTCTTCTTCTTCTTCTTCTCTTTCTTCTTCTTCTTCTTCTTCTCCTTCTTCTTCTTCTTCTTCTTCTTCTTCTTCTCTTTCGTAACGGGATTCTGCCTCGCTTGATTTGAATCGAGTAAATCTTTCCATTATCGTAATAGAAATGGAGATTATATTGTGACTATCATTTGAGACATTGTAAATATTCCAATATTTTCATCGGTTACTTTAAAATGAGGGTTTCAGAGATCACCTAAATACGACCTGGGTGTTCACATTATCATTGCCCTCTTAAGTTTGTTGATGTTAAATATCAGTATTGTTTTGCATGTGTACCTACACATTTGTTTCAACTAGAGGTACTTATGTAGGCACTCTAATATGAACCAGTCCTGGAAAAGGAATTAACTAAACATATTCCGTTACGTACATAAATATAAACAAACACACATACACGTGCGCGCACGCACAAACACGTATATATATATATATATATATATATATATATATATATATATATATATATATACATATATATAAATAATAATAATAATAATAATAATAATAATAATAATAATAATAATGATAATAATAATAATTATTATTATTATTATTACATATATTTATATATATATATATATATATATATATATATATGAATATATATAAATATATATATATATATATATATATATATATATATATATATATATATATATATATATACACACACACATATATATATATACATATATATATATATATATATATATATATATATATATATGTATATATATATATTTACATACATATATATATATATATATATATGCATATATATATATATATATATATATATATATATATATATATATATTCTGTGTGGGGATTCCTTAATATAATGAAAGTGTTTGGGTATTGCCATGCTCAGGAAAACTGTGATAGTCAGGGCCACCCATACTAGGTTGGTTTGCCGTGAGTAATCAGACAAAAGTTTCCCAGATTCCCCAATCCGCACTGGCCAGCGTGGTGATAAAAATTGGTCAAACCCCAGTCATAAACAATGACATGTTTGAGGCCTTTGTCCTGCAGTGGATTAGAAACGGATGCAAGACCCAAAGAGGTAAGTTTTTTGAATAACTTTAAATGAGTCTGAAATAATTCTTTAAATTGGGACTTAGATTTACTTTTGAATTATTATTATTATTATTATTATTATTACCTGCTAAGCCACAACCCTAATTGGAAAAGCAGGATGCTATAAGCCCAAGGGCTCCAACAGAGAAAATAGCCCAGTGAGGAAAAGAAATAAGGAGAAACGGCTTATTATCATTATTTTTATTATCAATATTATTATTATATAATGGGAGGTTGGGCTGTGGCACCCTAGCAGTACCAGCTGAACTCGGTTGAGTCCCTGGTTAGGCTGGAGGAACGTAGAGAGTAGAGGTCCCCTTTTTTGTTTTGTTTCATTTGTTGATGTCGGCTACCCCCCAAAATTGGGGGAAGTGCCTTTGGTATATGTATGTATGTATTATTATTATTATTATCATTATTATTATTATTACCTGCTAAGCCACTATCCTAATTGGAAAAGCATCCTGCTTATAAGCCCAAGGGCTCCAACAGGGAAAATAGCTCAGTGAAGAAAGGAAATAAAGAAAAACGGCAAGAGAAGTTTAAGAACAATAGTAATATTAAAATTAATAAACTATCGCTATCTGATCAAGTTCCCAAATCTTACCACGGCCATGATTTTGTGAAAGAATTCCAGGAGTTATATTGAACACCGACAGATTTATAACAAAATCTATTTACCAGGGCACTTACACCAAATTTGAGGGGTAGCTGACATCAAACAAAGAAACAAAAGGGGTCCTTCCTCTCTCTGCTCCTCCCAGTCTGACGAGGGAACCAGCCGAGTTTGGCTGGTACTGCTAATAATAAAATAATACAGTACCTCTCATAAGGAATTGTCGAAAAAAAGATGGGTTCCTAATTTGTATGGGTGACCACGAAATAGATAAAAAATCCGAAGTTCCTACATGTTCAGGTTCTTCCGAGTTCCTTTGCAAATTTTGATTACTGTACATTATGAAACTGCAAAACCACAAAGTGAAATACAACGGCTTTTGAAGACATACTTACCTTTAATGCCGCTTATAATATAATAAATGGACATTAAAGTTGATTGCCAATCACAATATTAAAATATCAAAATATTATAGATGTGTATTACAGTTAAATAGGGTATCAATCAGATTTAATCATTATCAAAACTATTTTATATGAACTAGCAGCAACTACAAGAGAGAGAGAGAGAGAGAGAGAGAGAGAGAGAGAGAGAGAGAGAGAGAGAGAGAGAGAGAGAGAGAGATAAAAATCTTGTGTGAATTAACTAGCAACTACGAGGAGAGAGAGAGAGAGAGAGAGAGAGAGAGAGAGAGAGAGAGAGAGAGAGAGAGTGTGTGTGTGTGTGTTCATACGCATCTTCAACGCAATTATTAAAACCATTTCCTCATCCAGAAATTCATTGATAAAAAAAGGTGAAATATTTTCGTCATTTCTCGAATGAATTGACGTCGATCACAGCCAAGTGTTTATGCGTCTTTATTTTGGTTCCCGAAATGAGGGCGATGGTGGACCACACCTCGATCCTTTTGGGATACCGGAAGAGGAGGAGAAAATTGATTTGGGACTTCTTCGGGTATGGAAAGGATTTCAGTCTGTCCGATTTCCTCCTTTCCATTAATTCGACGTCATAAATAACTCCTTTTTCCTATATAAAGTAGATCAACCTCCCAAATGGCATCACTTCAAAAGGACAAGAAGAAGAAGAAAAGGCTTCGACAGATTGCCTTCGTGTTTTGGTTCCTTCGAAGACAGACGATGCTCAGCACATTCAAGGTTGGTTTGGACGATTCCACAATGTCGTCCTGA
>NC_090753.1:75579514-75582014 GCF_036898095.1 Palaemon carinicauda
ACATACATAAATATAAACACACACATATATATATATATATACACACACACATATATATATATATATATATATATATATATGTATATATATATATATATATATATATATATACGTATGTGTGTAAATGCCTGTATATGTACACACATATGCAATATACATATATAGGTATTTACATAATATATATATATATATATATATATATATATATATATATATATATATATATATATATATATATGTATATATATATATATATATATATATATATATATATATATATATATTTATACTATTTATAACGTGGTGAAAGTGTTTGTATATTGCCATGATCAGCAAAGCTGTAATAGTCAGGGCCACCACTACTCGGTTGGTTTGCTGTGAGCATTAAGAAAAGTCTCCCATAATCCCCAATTTGCACTGGCCAGCGTGATGATACAAAACAGGCCAAACCCCAGACATGTATGAGGCTTTTAGAGCGAGACATAGATTTACCTTTTGACATTTGATAAGAGATAGAAGCTCAAAACTGATATATTAGAGATATGTGTTACAGTTACAGATTGATCAACTATTTTATTCGAATTAACCAGCAACTACGAGAGAGAGAGAGAGAGAGAGAGAGAGAGAGAGAGAGAGAGAGAGAGAGAGAGAGAGAGAGAGAGTGCCTACGCATCTCCGACGCAATTATTAAAACCATTTCCTCATCCAAAAATTCATTGATAAAAAAAGGTGAAATATTTTCGTCATTTCTCGAATGAATTGACGTCGATCACAGCCAAGTGTTTATGCGTCTTTATTTTGGTTCCCGAAATGAGGGCGATGGAGGACCACACCTTGATCCTTTTGGGATACCGGAAGAGGAGGAGAAAATTGATTTGGGACTTCTTCAGGTAGGGAAAGGATTTCAGCCTGTCCGATTTCCTCCTTTCCATTAATTCGACGTCATAAATAACTCCTTTTTCCTATATAAAGAAGACCAACCTTCCAAACGGCATCACTTCAAAAGGACAAGAAGAAGAAGAAAAGGCTTCGACAGATTGCCTTCGTGTTTTGGTTCCTTCGAAGACAGACGATGCTCAGCACATTCAAGGTTTGTTTGGACGATTCCACAATGTCGTCCTGATTAACATAAATTGAGGTTAATAAGATAATAATCATATTTTAACTTCATATTAAAGAATGTCCATTTAGGAGTAAGCTTAGTGATGCCTTCCCACAGGTGGTGCTCCTGTCATGGGCGCTTTTCTACCCATCAGTGAGCGGACATGGGTACATGACGTCGCCCGCCGCCCGTAATTCTGCCTGGAGGTTTGGCTTCGACACGACGCCCAATTACGGAGACAACGAACTCTTTTGTGGAGGTCGAGAGGTAATGGTCCCTAAACAATGTATTCACATTTTAAAGATAATTGCACTTATCTACGAAGATGTAGCCTTAGTCTATGTTCACTATCTTACTATGTATCTTTTTAAACAATATCTTTGATTTTCAAGACAAATACTTGACCTTGTCTTCCAGAAACTGCATTTCTCCAACGGAGGACGATGTGGCGTGTGTGGAGACGACTGGAGTCTACCTCAGCCTCGACCCCACGAACGAGGGGGACAATTTGGTCAAGGGGTCATCACGGCTAACTACACAGAGGGTCAAGTCGTCCCTGTCACTATCCACCTTTCTGCCAACCACAAGGTCTGTACCCAAGAACATTGTCAGTCATCATTATCATCAATTGGCATAGAGTGTTGGTGCTATTCTAAGTCAGTCTGATGTAAAACTAACATTAAAGAAACTCTTAAGGTCTTCGTTTTCACCGACTTCGGCATCTAACGCTTTCCTCTGTGTTCCCGTCCGGTACAGGGCTGGTACGAGTTCCGTCTGTGCAACAACAACAACCCTCAAGCAGAAGACTCGCAGAGGTGCCTCGACAAACAGCTCCTGCAAATGGCCGACGGATCCGGTTCCAGGTACTACTTGGAGGGCCACGTCCGAGGAAGCCACACCGTCCACGTCAAACTGCCCGACCGTCTCTCCTGCAGCCACTGCCTCCTGCAGTGGACTTGGGTCGTGGGTGAGTCTCCTTATTATGAAACCTGTCTCTCTTAACTGAATAGATTAATTGTACATGTCTCTTCTATCTATGAGACTCCGCAGTCTCTAATCTCTGTCTCTAAATGTTCCAGGGAACACCTGGGGAACCTGTCCAGATGGATCAGGGACCAACGGGTGTGGACCTCAGGAGACATTCGTCAATTGTGCGGACGTCAGCATCTACCCAAAGCGCCAGGCCAGCCAAGGGCCAGGTCCAAGGAGGCCAATCCATCCAAAATTTTCTCTGCGCAAACCACTTTGGTGAAAAGGTCTCGCCTCTCGTCCAATGAAAACACTGATAAGATTTACAAGAGAAATAACATCTGAGACAATTCTCACATGAGTAATTCAATGGTATTTAAAACCAAGTGATATTTATTGTATTTATTATGTACTATTTATTTGTAATTT
>NC_090753.1:75589514-75597014 GCF_036898095.1 Palaemon carinicauda
ATATATTTATATATATATACATATATATATATATATATATATATATATATGTATGTATATATATATATATATATATATATATATATATATATATATATATATATATATATATATATATATATATATATATATTGGTGAATATAAAGTATCTTTTCATCAAGAGTCCATTGCTAATATTTATAAAATGACTTTAGAAAATACTTATCATAAGTGTTTTTGTAGGTAGTAGGTTGGCCAGGGGCACCAGCCACCCGTTGAGATATTACCGCTAGAGAGTTATGGGGTGTTTTAACTGGCCAGATAGTACTGCATTGGATCCTTCTCTCTGGTTACGGTTCATTTTCCCCATTGCCTACACATACACAAATAGTCTGGCGTATTCTTTACACATTCTTCTCTGTTCTCATACACCCGACAACGCTGAAATTACCAAACAATTCTTCTTCTCTCAAGAGGTTAACTACTGCACTGTAATTGTTCAGTGGCTACTTTCCTCTTGGTAAGGATAGAAGAGACTCTTTAGCTATGGTAAGCAGCTCTTCTAAGAGAAGGACACTCCAAAATCAAAACATTGTTCTCTAGTCTTAGGTAGTAACATAGCCTCTGTACCGTGATGTTCCACTTTCTTGGGTTAGAGTTCTCTTACTTGATGGTACACTCGGGCACACTGTTCTATCTTAGTTCGCTTCCTCTTGTTTTATTAAGTTTTTATAGTTTATATAGGAAATATTTATTTTAATGTTACTATTCTTAAAACATTCAATTTTTCTTTATTTTCTTTCCTCACTGGGCTATTTTCCTTGTTGGGACCCCAGGGCTTATGGTATCCTTCTTTTCCAGCTAAGGTTGTAGCTTAGGAAGTAACAATAATAATAATGATAATAATATTAATAATAATAATAGTAATCATAATAATAATAATGAAAATAATAATAATAATAATAATAATTGATATGATGTATTTGTTATGTATTATTTGATTTTTAACTATAAATTCATTTCTTGCTTATATATATTCTCTGATTTTAACTATAATATTTATATCTTATACCATATTTTTCCTTACTCCTTCATTTCTAAGATTAATGATTTAAATTGAAACTTTTAATAATCTATAATAGATTCCGGGAAAACACATCTTCAACGAAAATAGAAACAGATTATTCTAATTACGTTTTTTTTTTATTCCTTTTATTTTTTTTTTCGAGGAGGGGGGGGGGAGGGGTAAGCACGGTTGCCTTCTCTGAAGGACTTTGCTTTGTCTTTGGGGTAGACCGTAGCCCAGATCGCCTGCCCTGCCTGACATCGCTTAGACCCCAGTAGCGTATGTTCATGCGTTGTACCAGTTACCAGCGTATATCAATACAAACAAATACAGAGATAGTGAAAGCAGAATAATGTCAATTTTCACATATCTGATGATAACGGGTCAAATTATATCAATTATTTATTGGATCTAGGGTAAAAAAAACTCCTTTTACATAAATTGAAAAATCTTTCTTATACATACACATATACGAACGTATACTGTATCATATAACTAGTTATAAATACTCAAAGTAAAATTAATGAATTTCAGAAAAGTATTTAAGAACATCCATTAGCACCAAACCTTACGTTTATAAAGATGTCTATAATGACGTCTGGATTGACATTACCTCAACAGGGTGATATTCTCTCTCTCTCTCTCTCTCTCTCTCTCTCTCTCTCTCTCTCTCTCTCTCTCTCTCTCTCTCTCTCTCTCTCTCTCTCTCCTGCTTATTTTACTTAAGGTCAAATTATTCCCTATAACATTGAAAATGGAATCCAGCATCCTTGTATGATTTTTTGCTTACATAAATGCAAATGATGGATGGAGTTGTATTTATTGATTTATCAAAACAAAAACATATTCTGCGAGTAAATACAATCCCACTTAACATCGCTTTGTACGAATAATCTCACGAGTAAATACATTTAAAATTCATCTAAGTGTTTTGATAACCTACCTGTTGATAAGGAGACCATTATTGTTCTTTTTCCTTCGAAGCATTGAGGTAGAATTTATCCATCTGGCCCGTTGACTTACCGAAGGTTTCTGGCATGAATCTAAGGATGATCGATCCATTCAAGAAGGTGAGAACGGCATAACTAAGGAATGTGGTATGCATACCTAGGAGGGCAACACTCCACTGGAACGACTTCGTCATCACGAAGGCTGATAACCAGCTTATGGTAACTATGAAAGACGCCCCTATACCCCTTACCGGGCTAGGCAGTCCTTCCCTAATGAAAATCCAAGGAACAGGTCCCCAACCAAGGGCGAGGCTGCACTTGAAACCCATCAGAGCCAAAACAGGAATAAAGGTGCACTCCTTGATCATGGCGGAGTAGGAACCCCCAGCTTCCCTAGCCCAGAAGAAAGCGGAGAGAATCGACATACATATCGTCACGCCGGTCGTTGAGCTGGCGATCAATGTGCGTCTGTTGGACCTCGCTGCAAAGTAAAGCCCAATGAAGGTGACCAGAAAATCGACGATGCTGAGGAGGGACGAGGCAGTCTTTGCGTACTCGGCATCCCCAGCCGCTTCAAAGATGGTCGATGCATAGAAAATCACAGAGCTTATCCCTGCCATCTGTTGGGCCAGCATAAGAGCGGCACCGATGATAACGGGCCATCTGTTAGGAGGGCGCAGCACATCTCCTAGGCTGGCACCTTTCTTCTTGAAGCTGAGGCAGCTCTCATCCAAGGAGTTCTGCTCCTTTGTGGCAACGGCAGAATCCTGACGGAGTTGTTTCAAGGAGCATAAGGAGGATTCTCTTTGACCTGAAGGAAACAATTTAGGTGTTGCTAGTGTTGGCAGTGTTTAATACTACTTTGTTCATTTTTACTTAATAGCAACGTTAACTTCGAAGTACAAGGTTAATTTCACTACTCCAGAAATGGAATTTGTATTCGAAAGTTAAATATCATGGCATATATCTATACATATATACTTGTTGACTCAAGGCTGTTTACATCTATATCTTTACCTATATATATCACAAGTCACTAGCCCTATCACATTTTGACTCACCTGAGCGAGTGAGGTAGTACGGTGTTTCAGGGGTGGGGAGTAGAACCAACGCACATGGCAAGGATAGCACACATCCTAGCCAGGCCAGTGGACGCCATGATAAGTAGTTCCCTGTGATGTATCCTACAGTTATCCCTAATTAGATAGATAAAAAGATTTTATTAAAAAAGAGCACTAATAAAAAATACAAAAAGCTACATGTTAAGGTCATATATTTCCTCAGTATGTAAGTTGCTAAATTGGGGACGTTCATGTAAAAAAAATAAAGCTTTTGCTCTAATAATCAGGTCCTAATTAACATGTAGGACCAACAGGAATATGAAGCTAAATACAACACACTACAGTATAACAAAATAAATATATACATGGCAATAGAGCTTTTGAAAATGAAGTGGCATATTGAAGAACTGGACAGTGAATCAGTAGAAGACACACTGACCAAGGAAAAATTACACTTACCAACATTACGAAGAAGTCCAGGGAAAAATGCAATTCTACTCCTAAGTCCTGTCTCAATGGTCTCTGCCATCAGCACTGGTCCAGCCACAGCCTGGAATCCCACGCATACTCCTGTAACCATCCTCCCAAATATGACACCCTTGACTGTGCTGGATATGGCGATGATTCCCCAAGCTGTGTGTATTCAAGCAAGAAAAAGTTATATTCAGACAGAAATATTACCCTTTACCCCCAAAGGACGTACTGGTACGTTTCACAAAACCCATCCCTTTACCCCCATGGACGTACCGGTACGTCCTTTTTTCATATTTTTGATAATTTTTTGAGAAAATTCAGGCATTTTCCAAGAGAATGAGACCAACCTGACCTCTCCATGACAAAAATTAAGGCTGTTAGAGCAATTCAAAGAAAATATACTACAAAATGTGTTGGGAAAAAAATAACCCCCTGGGGGTTAAGGGTTGGAAATTTCCAAAGAGCCTGGGGGTAAAAGGGTTAAGGATCTTAATGACTTAACAAATTTGTTGTTAAAACATTTGTAGGTGAAACCTTTGGCCACAACAATTCTATGTTACGAGTTTAATTTTCTAATTGAAAAGGTGCTAATGTCCGTGTTTAGTACACTCACCAACAGTTATGATAACTATACTGTAAGTAAGCAATATTAGCTCATAGGAGAAGACTTTGAAGTTGAATGGAAACAGTAGAAAGGAACAATAAAGTGTTAATGTTGACAGTGGTAGAATGGAGGTAGTTGACTCATACAGGCATATGGTAATAAATATAACAGATGGTGATGGATGAGGTGAATATCAGAATAAGTGATGCAAACAAAGTGGCAGGATCTCTGCAAAGGTTTCATGGAGAAAGATTGGAATAAATTGAAAGTTTTATGTGAAAATAAAAGATATGTACATTTTGGATAGCAAGGAGAGTTGAAGAGAGGTGAGAAGATAAATACGACTAAGATATAAGACAATAAGCACAAAGTTCTGCATATTCCATGGTTGTTTCTTCTTGTTAGGAGAATGCAGATAGAGTTGACTAGAAAATATAGAGCAAAACAGAGAAAGGTAAAACAATGTGCTGGCTAGATGTTTGCTAATATACAAGATTAAGGGTGCAAAAAAGTGTGTGACAGTTTTGATGAATGGAGAAGTATTGAATTAAAAACTCAAGATAGAGATGACTGGCAAAATCTAACCCTGGCCCTTGGCTTCAATAGGCGTAGGAGGAGATGATGATGGTGATGATGATGATGATGAGGATGATGATGATGATATATATCAAATATACTTGAGCTTATTCCATTCTGCTGCAACTCACCCAAGGCGAGAGGAAAAGAGAAGATTATGATCATAGATCGCCTCCCGAATGCATCCATCAATGGGCCAGCCGCTAGACTTCCGAGGACGGCAAATGCAGGAACTGCAGCTCCTATCCATGACCCCTGTGGATGAATGAGAGGGTCCTCTGAGGATTTTACAGGTAGGATTTGATTTGTGGATCAGAGCAGCATGGCACCATCCAGGTCTCAAATGCTACTTGTGGATAACATAGTATTTAGAATAATTTCAGCAGACGGTGTACTAAAGGCCGAAGTCATGGTGTAGACTAGTGTAGGAATTCGATTCAATATAAGGTTGTGCTCGTTTTGAATAATGAAAATGTATATCTGAAGAACAAAATGTTTGGCTAATTTTACTAATTTTTAAATTCAGTTTATGAATATAGATTAGCTAGCCAACTGTCATCATTCTTCTTTCACCCTTCTCCCCTATCAGCTAAAAAAAATATGATGTTATTTGTAAATTCTAAATTAATGATTGAAGGGTTTTTGAAGCAAAATATATATTGTTTGAATTAGATTTTAAAAGCGAGAAATTCTGAAGTAAAGAATCTATTCATATAGATAGCTAACATACTATACTCACAGACCTTGTGAGTATAGTACGAGGTGCATGAATGGGAAGGTTTAATCAGCTTCTACCTTTTAGCAAAAACAAAAAAACTTGCACTTTAGACCCTGTGTCATCTGGCTACAGACACCAGCAGTGGGCTATACAAGGCAAAAGTAGATGATACTACTTACATCCTCCTTGGTGATTTGGAAGTCTTCGTCCTTGTGCATGGAAGGGAGGGCCGGGGAGGTGAAAGCCATGCTGATAGATATCGTGAAGGCGCACAGACCAGCTGCTAATCCACACAGAACCTGGAAGAACAAGATGGATTTGAGGGAATTACAGAATTTGGCACTGGGGCTGGGCAGCAGTTTTCCAGCTTCTGACCCAGATACGTTATGATTTTAATTAGTAAATGCTTAAATGTCATTTAAGCATTTACCAATTAAAATCACAACTAGATATGCCAAAACAAAACCCATTTATTTCGAATATAAATGACTCAACTTAATTCATACCTGTTTATAAATGTGGTTTCTTACAGCCATTGTTCACAGGTACAGGTGTGCCAGGCCTCTGCACAGGTGTCTGAAGTTGGAGGTTAGGAGTTGGAGCTCTATAAATAAAGGTTGTCACTAATTAGCCACACTAGAACAGGGTAAGGTAATCTATAAAGGATTAGCTCATTACACACACACACACACACACACACACACACACACATATATATATATATATATATATATATATATATATATATATATACACATACTGTATATACTAGTGTACACGACCTGTCAAAAATGACAGCTACATATTTAGATAGATATACCATATACACAGTGTATTTCTCGGGGGTACCTGTTCTCACAAGGGTATGACTACTCCAGTTCGGTATATAACAATAAAATATGAAAGTTTACTGAAAGAAAATAAATTATTTGTTAGCATACTTTGCTTATTCTACTTCAGGTACCCGATTGCATACCTTAAAACTGGGGATAACCATAGAAGTGGGAATCAAATCAACCAGATTAACATATACTAAAGTATTTCCCAAAATATCAAACATTAAATATTAATAATAAAAAAAATGCAACCAACGATCAATTAAGTTCAAGTTATGCGATCTAAACTGCATTCAAACAAAGGTTATTATTTGAAAAATCCCAGCAATCCTGTTTTCAGGGGAAGGACAGCGTAGGTCGACTAACAACAGACGTATTACAGGCAGATATGCGACTAGTCACAGGGAGGACTGTAGTCACGACTAGAGGAATGAAGCAGGATGCACCAGGCATAATGATCCTCAAGAGAGAGAGAGAGAGAGAGAGAGAGAGAGAGATTAAGGGGAAGGGTTGGAGAGCGACCAGTAATCCATGGCATCATGGCTTCAGTGGGGGAATCCTTTTCGAGCCAGGAGCCTTCCCCTATCGTCCCTTTCTCACTGCATTGAGTATAATATTTTTAATTTCATCTTCACTTCCCTACCCTCAAGAACATTCATTTATTATAAACTTTTTTCATCAACTTCTACTCACACAAACACACATACCAAAGAGCGCAACATAAACATGCATACAAATACATGCATATATATATATATATATATATATATATATATATATATATATATACATATATACATATATATATACATCATATATACATATATATATATATATATATATATATATATATATATATATATATATATACAGTACATATATACTGTATATATATACATATATATATGCATATGTACTTTATACACACATACACACACACACACACACATATATATATATATATATATATATATATATATATATATATATATATATATCTTATGAAGCTGGTCTAGTATAAAGTAAATTTTCATTCATGTATTTCATATGTGTATTTAAGAGATATATAGCCAGCTCGTATGGTGGGTCTCACTCATATTGGTTTAAGTAATGTAGGTAAATTACATAAGACTTTTGTCATTTATGTAAGTGTATTTTTCATTCAAGTCAGTATATGTAAATTTACGTCATTGTTTAAGAATGAGCTTTTACTTTCATTTATTTTGTTACGAAGTC
>NC_090753.1:75599514-75602014 GCF_036898095.1 Palaemon carinicauda
ATTTCAAGATGATACAATACTTTATCATTCATAAAATCACAGGGAAATAATGTTTCTATGTGTTAGTTCTGGGAGAAGGTTAAATATTAAATTTGAGAAGTGTCACGTAATATAGTAGTTTCTTCACCCACGTTTTTTTTTTTTTTTTGACATAAGTATAGGAGATAAATGTTAATCTTATCAGAAGAGATGGGTCCATTGCCAATAACAAATTAAATATAACTCTTACATTAAAAATTCACTATAGGATGTGCCACGTCAGAGAAAAGTCACGGAGTTGAAGATTGGCAACATACTACTTGCATGTTTTACCGATACACACACACTCTCTCTCTCCTCTCTCTCTCTCTCTCTCTCTCTCTCTCTCTCTCTCTCTCTCTCTCTCTCAAACATTTTCACGATGAATTAAAGAATTTGCACCACAACTTGATAAACTATTTGCTTTCTTCCGATGCCTGAGTCTAGAAATGGCGGGAAAAAGAAATTTCACAATTTTAATTAGATGCCATATATGACGAAAATATCATTATGTAAGGTGGCGAGTTTTAAAACCTCCCCGACTATTCCGTCAGACATTGGTTTTAAATGATATCAAATAAAATAGAATATCTATTACAAAAACAGGTGATTTTCAAGAAGAAATTCTAGTCACACTAAAGGGAGTAAACGATATAGGCCTACGTAAGTTAAGACCTATCACGATACTGTCACTAGGTTTTTTATATTTTCATTGGCTTCTGAATATATATTTTGATTTTACTAAGTATATCATATTTACAGAATTTAAAGGCTGATATGTCCACTACAGAAGAATGAAGGTTCAAAGTTGTATATCATTGTTCATATATAAAGATATTAAAATTCTTTTATGTATTCAATATTATGCGCACATTCTAACGATGATAATGATAATAATAGTAATGAAAAAGATAATGATAATAATTGGTCTCTAAAATCATTATATTCAATAATGAAAATCTCTTGCTTGGGGTGACACTCGAGCACACTTTTCTATGATATTTCTCTTCCTGTTTATTTTTCTTTTTCTTTTTTTTTTTACAGTATATTGATGAAAGATCTATTTTAATGTTGTTACTGAGCTTAAAATATTTCATATTGGTCATTACTTCTCTTGCAGTTTATTTATTTCCTTTCCTCACTGGAATATTTTTCCTTGTTGGAGCCCTTGTGCTTATAGCATCCTGCTTTTTCAATTAGGGTTGCAGCTTAGCTAATAATAATAATAATAATAATAATAATAATAATATAGGATTTTTGAAAACTAACCAAAGTAATACTAGGCCTATGCCTCATATAATAAAGGGTTCCTTTAAAACTATTCCACTTAAAGATAGGCCTATTAAGATCCACCAATATAATATTAGACCCAATAAGATAAAAGAACTTCTCAATAACTCACCTAAAAGGTATTGATTATGAATAAAACCAGTTATTTCTACATCTAAAGGTTATCGGCGCAATATGGCAGATGCACACCTGACACTGATAGGCAGCTATTATTATTATTATTATTATTATTATTATTATTATTTGCTAAGCTACAACCCTAATTGGAAAAGCAGGATGCTATAAGCGATAATAAGCCTAAGGGCTCCAGCAAGGAAAATAGCTCAGTGAAGAAAGGAAATAAGGAAATATACTACAAGAGAAGTTCCAAAATAACAACATTGAAATATATCAACGATAAAAACATCAAAGTAACAAGAGGAAGAGAAATAAGATAGAGGTCTTTAGAGAAGCGACAGCCAACGGTGCGCTTGTTATAGATTCAATAAATGCTCAGTCACGTTAGGTTCTGTAGTGGAGAGATTATTGAACATTTATTTTTCTTAGTGGAGAATAACAATGATTTTTCGTTTCCATCTGTTTTCGGGCAAGTGTTGATACGATAGGCCTATCGACTTTTAACATTGCAGATGTTGGTAAATGTTTATCGAATATCCACTTACCCCCCCCCCCTCTCTCTCTCTCTGGTGAAGACAATGTTAAACGAATATCCACCCTCTCTCTCTCTCTCTCTCTCTCTCTCTCTCTCTCTCTCTGTGGCGAAAACAATGTTAATCGAATATCCACCCCCCCCCCCTCTCTCTCTGGCGAAGACAATGTTAATCGAATATCCACTCTCTCTCTCTCTCTCTCTCTCTCTCTCTCTCTCTCTCTCTCTCTCTCTCTCTCTCTCTCAAACAATGTTGATAGAATGTCCATTCCTCTCTCTCTCTTTTTCTCTATCTCTCGAAAACAATGTTGATCGAATATCCTCTCTCTCTCGAAAACAATTTTAATCGAATATCCATTCCCCCCACTCTCTCTCTCTCTCTCTCTCTCTCTCTCGCGAAAACAATGTTGATCGAATATCCATTTCTCTCTCTCTCTCTCTCTCTCTCTCTCAGTGGAAAATAATGTTAATCGAATACCCCTCTCTATCTCAGGCAAAATAAGGTCTGACAAATTTCTAGTTGAGAGAGAGAGAGAGAGAGAG